>NC_052360.1:72050909-72052215 GCF_009727055.1 Benincasa hispida | reverse complement strand
TGTGTTGAAGGGATATCTATATGATCCGATTGATTGCGTAAAGCCCGCGGTAGCAACGGAACCGGGGAAAGTATACAGAAAAGACAGTTCTTTTCTATTCTATTAGTATTAGATTAGTATTAGTTAGTGATCTCGGCTCAGTGAGTCCTTTCTTCCGTGATGAACTGTTGGCACCAGTCCTCCATTGAACTTATGAAGTCTCGTTTCTGTAGTAGACCAATTTGTTAACATCCCCCCGAGCCATTTTTTATTAACATAATGACCAGAATCAATGAAATGTTGTTTGGTCTTAAGTCAGAATCGAATCTTTCTGTTGGCTTTCCCAATTCATTCGTAGAGATGCTTTCGTTATTCCCAATAATATGGCGCTCGGTAACAGATCGCTTCTTCCAAAGCACCCCGTTCGTTCCGTCTAAATATGGCTTTCAAATTCTGTTCCGAATTAGTGGATGCTGCCAAAGGGAGTGACGATGCCATACGTAAAAAGGCGTACTACTGAACTGAAGATTGATTCTCTCTCCTGAACTATGTAGTACGTTATATATTCTTGCGGTATTGGATTTTTTTTATAGTGGAAATGCCATAAAGCGTTGGTTTGCCCGTGCTATTGTTCGTATTTCATCTACGATGTCGCCGGCCCATGAATTCTTCAGAGCGGGCCGGCAGGCCGGGCGGACGGGGACCGTCGAAGAAGTGCCTCCCGGGTCTCGTCTCAAGCTGTGGTATAGATGGAGTTTCCTGCCTCCCGTCACAAATCCAGAACAAAAAAGCGTGGGAGGACATTGCGGATGTCCAGGACGGACACGACTTCTTCTAACGCTCCCCTGCGGATCATGGCCTTACCACTCGATCCCCGATGGCCAGCGGGGGATTCGGTATAGCAGCTCACGTTTCATAGAATTCCAATAATTTCTCCCGCTCCTCAAAAGCCCACAGGAACGGAGTTGATGCTCCCACATCCATAGAGAAACATGGAACTAAAAGCCCATACAAAATGAGCACCTAGGAAAAACAGGTTGAGAATTGCATAGGGTTCAAAATAGTCTCGAGTCAAGACTTCGGTAATGCAGATTGCAGTTACCAAAAGTTTCTTTAACCATGTCCGAAAATCAAAGCAGGTCAGGTCCTAACCCTTCCCATGAAGTGAGGATAATCTCTTCTTACTCCACTGGTAAAGGAAAAAACACTTTCCACTCCCTTCAAATAAGGTATTTGAGATTGGCTGACAAGGAAGAAGGAAAATCACACTACCTAACCAACTGAGACACAGCACAAGCCTAATACCCCCGGAGGCGCCGCTTTGTCG
>NC_052360.1:72020909-72045909 GCF_009727055.1 Benincasa hispida | reverse complement strand
CTTCCATCTGATGTACTATAAGGTTATAAGGGGTGGCGAGAGAGAACAAAACACGGATTGGGGTAATTCTAGTGACAGTGGAGAATGTGTCAAAGAAATCTATGTTTTCTTTTTGTCTAAAGCTCTTTACCACTAACCTGGTTTTAAACTTGTCAATTGTTTCATCAAGTCTAAGTTTCTTCCTTAAGATCCATTTGCACCCTATTGCTTTGCAACCTGAAGGTAGATCTACTATGTGCCAAGTCCTATTTGACTCAAGAGAGTCTATCTCATCATTTATGGCTTCTTGCCATAAGTTGGCATCTACAGAGGACAAGACAACTTTTAGGTCTTTAGGATCTTCTTCTACATTATAGGTCTGGAAGTCATCCCCAAAATCTTTGGTAGTTCTAGTTCTTTTGCTTCTTCTAGTTCTGGGTCAGCTTCCTCTGTAGAGGTAGGGTTTCTAACTAGGGTTAGACTACTGGATCCTGAGCCCCACTATTTTTCAATTTAAAAGGAAATCTATCCTCAAAGAAGTTGGCCTCATTTGACTCAATGATCACTTGGTTTACTAGATCATAGAACCTATAAGCTTTACTATTTATGGCATAACTTACAAAGACACATTCATAGGCTCTACTAGCTATTTTTTCTTCTTTTAGGGTATGGAATCCTTACAAAGGCTAGACAAGCCAATGTTCTAAAATATGACAGGTTTGGTTTCTTATTCTTAAGGACTTTGTAAGGTGAAGTTGTATTTTTAGACTTTGGTATTCTATTGAGGACATAACACACGATAGGGATGATTTCACCCCATCAACAAGATGTGGCTCCTGAACTAAGTAAAATAACAACTACTAGCTCAGCAAAATTCTATTTTTCCTTTCGGTTTTTCCATTCATTTCAGAAGAGTAAGGTGCAGTATTTTCGTGTATTATTCATGAGAGTTAAAGAACTCATTAAAGTTGCCTGAGTCGTACTCAATTCCCCTATCACTACGAAGTCTTTTAACCTTTCTATTAAAATGATTTTCTACTTTAGTTACAAACAATTTGAAGTCACAAAAGCATCATTGTTTTTCAGCAAATATACAAAAGTAAAATCAGATAAATCATCAATAAAAGTAATAAAATATCTTTTACTGTTCCTAGTCAAGATACCATAAAATTCACATAAATTAGAATGAATTAAATCTAGAGGTTCAGAAATCCTAAGTACGCGGAGTTTTAGTAATTTTAACCTGACTACAATACTCTTGTTTATCAAATTCATTCATGGATAACTTAGGTATCATTTCTAACCTAATCATGTTACTAATTAATTTCTTATTAACATGACAAATTCTAGCATACCAAATATTCATAGAACATAGTATATACACAGAATATTTCATTTTATTAATGTCTAAATTTAATCTTAACCATTTCCTCGGTTGATTAACTCTTCCCTACTTACGTTGTTTTTTGGTAAGGGTATATAAATTTATCCCTATGGTTTGAGTCAATCTGGCCTTGTTGAAGAGATAGTTCGAGACCAAGTTCTTTCTTATCTCTAGAGTGTGCAAGACATCCTTCAACGTGAGAGTCTTCTTGAAGGTAAACTTCAGCTCTACCTTGCCGGTTCCAACAACTTACATAGAGTGGTGATCCCCTAACAGAATACTCTTATCTTTAGTTTCAGTATAAGTTTTAAATAGACTAAGGTCGTTACAGACATGGCGCATGGTGCCAGTGTCTATCCACTACCCCTCAAAACCACCGATCACATTTACTTCTATGATCATAGCAACTAACGGTTCCTTTGTCAGGTTCATCTGACCAGTAGGACGACGCCTATTCCTATAGTTCTTAGTCATGTATCTAGGTTTATTACAGTTAAAGCAAAGGAACTGTACTGTTTCTCCCAAGGGAGATTTCTGCTTCTTCTGTTGGTTCTGGTTGCTGGAACCACGGTTCTAACCTTTCCTTTTTGTCCCCTTGGACTTTTGGTTAGACTTTATCACGGCAGAGGCGGATCTCCTAGTTACGATGTTCACCTCCTCTCTCTGGTCCTGCTTTTGGGCTTCTTCCTCAATCCTTAGCGGGTGATAAGACTCTCCAAGGAAAATCCTTGGTTTTATGCCTCAAAGTATTCTTAAATCTTTCCACAAATGGGGCATTTTGTCAATAATAACAACTTGAAATTGTTCATCTAGAGGCATACCTTCAGTTATTATTTCATGGGCTATCTTCTGCAATTCATGTGACTGGGCCTCCACAAATTTGTCATCCATCATCTGGAAGTTGAGGTAACAACTGACAACATATTTTTCGACCCAGCCTCCTAGGTTTCGTACTTCTTTTGCAGGGCATCCCAAACTTCTTTTGCTATCTTCATCGTATTGTAGTAGTCATAAAGATTATCAGTCAAACCATTTAATGTAAAATTTGTACATAAAAAATCTTTCTCTTCCCAATCAACAACTTTTTTTATGTGTTGTTCAGTTGGATCTTCTATCAGGATGGTTGGCTTATCTGTGGTACAAGCATCGATAACTTTCTTAATAGTAAGGAAAAATAGCATCTTCTGCTTCTACCGTTTGAAGTTCACTCCTTCGAACCGGAATGAATGGTTGAGGTCGGATGTCATAATGTCGTTGTTGCTTGTGAGGGCCATTACAGAGTTGGCAGATTGTGACGTCTTAAAAATGTTGGAATCGACCACCCTTCGACGGTGAAACTCGATAGGCGAACATTCAGGAACCAGCGGTCGTCAGAAATGTGGAACCTATAAAACAAAAACTCAGACCGAGTCACATATCTTGCTCTCTTTAAGAGTGCCACGTCGTACCTATGATAAAACAACCCCAAAAATAAAGGTCTCAATCGGAAATGCACATATTGTTCAAACTGATTTTTGTGGCGGTCGTGTGCGTGTGGGATTTCCACCGTAACCACATTGGTCTATGTCCTCACTCCCTTTAAAATATGGGTACCCCTTAAGGCCCAAATCCAAGATCCAAGATGGGAGTATATGAAGGAGAATTCACTTTCCAACTTAACCGATGTGGAATTCTCAAAAGTCATTTTCCTTTTTAAAACTCAATTTTCACCAACAATAATATCAAGAAGGGAGCAATGGTCGATGCTAAGATCTTAAACATTGTTTTCATTTTGAATTTGATAGTTTCTTTTTTCATGGTGTGGAAATGTTGTGCGAAAGAAAGCATAATGAAAGTGTAATGGTATAGTGACGACGATGATGATATGCTGGTAATGGCGGTGGATCTGCCATAATTTGGAAATGAGAAAGAAGAACGCAAGGAGAGGGAAAGAAGAAAGTGATCTCAACATAATAATAAAAATGATTAATTTAACCAAGTTCATTAAGAAAAATGTGAATTTTTAGTCTAGTCATTGAAATTTGTCACCTGAATTGAGTCTAGTCATTTAGTTATTTCCACACCATCATTTTTAACGGTCAAAGAATGTCAGAGATTATTTAAAATATTTTTTTAAATAATCAGAGGTGTTACTCTTAAATAGGCACTAACCTCAACTCTAAAATGGCTATTTTTTTTAAGCACAAATAAAAGTACTAATTTAAAAATAAAATAAAAATGCAGCAGGTGGCATCTTTATCTGAATGGCTTTTGCTGGCGTCAATTCCATTGGTCGCATCAACTTCCTTCGTCTTCCACTCTCCGCCGCTGCTGTTACTACTGCTCCTTCTCAGAGCTCTCAATTTCTCAGACCCACCCGCCTCTTCTCGTAAGCTCTCTTTCATTTCTTATCGTTATCCTGGCTTTTGTTGCTCAACTCTTAAGACTTACGAGCTTCTTCTTTGATTCATTTTTTGTAATGCTTTTGTTCTCTTTACTAGCATTTTTAATCCGCATCAATCCACGACAAGAAACTAACATAAATTTCATTGACATTAAGTTCTAATTACTGCTATCTCGTTGTTACACCTTGGTCCGTCTCTCAGTTATTTCTTGACTTGTTTTAATGAATTTGCTTTGCAATTCCACTTTGATTGATCAGTTTTGGTCAAATGCAAATGTAAATGCAATGAAACGAAAGTAATTATGTGTCAGTTTGTGATCGTTTGGATGGGCAAAATTGAAAACGGATGTGCCTGTTGTATAGAATGTGAAATTCGAGCAGATCGATAAATTTATCGCTTCTGGAGATTGGAGAACTTTATTTGTTTATTTTTTAACACGCGTCCTTGAGTTGGAGAGGCAACGACTGTGTACTCGGAGCTTGTTTTGACGTTGTTCAGCAAATTCTGATGTAGGTTGGGAAGATGATGAAATGTAGCGATCACAATTATTATAATTGCCTCTTTACTAAGATTGTCAGCTGTGGTTCTTAGTGATTTTACTTCGTTTGACCAGTTGCGTATGTAATTCACTGATTGATGGACATGTAGGGCAGTGAAAGAAAGAAATCGGGTGTGCCAATTTTATAGAATCTGAAAATTTGGCAAATCCGTGATTTGTGTCTATCTTGATTGCTTCACGTAACTTCATTATTTCCTCTTAACGTTGTCTTCATTCTTTTCCGAATTAATGTCGCAGCAGAAAACTGTCAGCTGCCTTGGTCATGGATGCTTCAAAGATTAGTAACGTGGTTGAGGAGTTTCCATCTGGGATTGATCCAATAACTGAGGAAGAATATGCTGAACAGTCCAAATTACTTCAAGAATTCACGAAAATTCCTAACATTGATAAGGCATGGACGTTTAAGTCTGATAGTGGTATGATTGATGTTGTTTATGCTAGTGCATTTACCACTCGTGTGCGGGTTTGCCTATTGTCATGAAGTTATGTGCCTGGCGATGTTAACTCTATTCCTAATTGACATTTTGCACAGGAGACTCCATGGCGACGTTTTCAATTAGCCAAGCAAGTCTTCTAGCGAATAAGAGGAGAAAATATACTTTGTCAGCTCACATTTCCAAGGGAAACGACAGCAATTCAGTAAACTTTACATGGACACCATTTCCTGTAGAAATGATTGGAGTCTCTACAATAGTGCCATCACCATCAGGCTCAAAATTTCTTGCAGTTCGCAATCCTGAAAATGATTCTCCAGTTCAATTGGAAATTTGGAGTGCAGGTCAAATCGAAAAGGAGTTCCACATCCCCCAATCTATCCATGGATCAATTTATACTGATGGATGGTAATGGTATCTTTATTTCTAAAAATAAAAATGATATCTTTATTTATACTTCCTTGGATAGAAGTTATGCATCAAGGTGTACTGTTTTTGCTAGTGAGTGGCTTCATAGTATCTGCAATAACTGAGTCATAATGGTATATGGTTGGTTGTTTTTGGTAAATAGTTTATAACATGGGATCAACGACCACAAGATTCGAATTTGTATTTTTTTTTTCCCCTTATCTTATAGGTTTGAGGGAATCTCCTGGAACTCAAATGAAACTTACATTGCTTATGTTGCGGAGGAACCTTCTCCCTCCAAGCCAACGTTTACTGTTTCTGGATATCAAAAAGGTTGCTCAACAAATAAGGATTCTACGAACTGGAAGGGTCAAGGGGATTTTAAAGAAGACTGGGGGGAAGCTTATGCAGGTAAAAGGCAGCCTGCTCTCTTTGTCATCAATGTTGACAGGTGTGGTTCAATTGTTACCTCTATTAATATTGACAAAATAAGGTGCTTTTTAAAATTTTAAAACTTTGTTGAGCTATCCTTTTTTGTTTCTCTTCAACAGCGGAGAGGTTAGGCAAGTGAAAATAATCGAGCATTCTTTGAGTGTGGGTCAAGTTGTATGGGCTCCATCTATTGGCGAGGATCAATATTTGGTTTTTGTTGGGTGGTCATCAGACCCTAGAAAACTTGGTATGATCTACTGCTATAATCGGCCTTGTGCACTATATGCAGTTAAGGCTCCAGATTATGGATCTGAAGTCAACGAACATAAACTCAAGTGTGTTATACTTTTTCTCCTCTTGATGACCGATTTTTACTAATACTATTTCAGTCTGATCATTCAATTTTTTTTCCAATGTTGTCCAGGGATGAATCAAAGAAGGATTTTCCCCTCTATAATCTAACTCAGAACATAAGTAGTGCCTTCTTTCCTCGGTTCAGGTGCATTTTTATCTCATTACCTTCTGTTGTTTGTTTGCTAAATTTATTTTCCTTTTTCCTCTTTTCTTCTAGCATTCACATCCGTACCTTACAACTCCAACTTCTGTAAATTTTTTATCAAATTTGAATGATAAATATAAGTGGCTGCAGTCTACTTTGATACATATAATGAGGGGAGGCTAGAATCTTGCTCTATTTCTGTTGAACTGTTTTCATGTGCTTCTAGTTCCAGACCTCTTTACATAAAACCACTGTGAGCATTATACAACTTTTTCATGTTATGATTTTACAAATTTTATTTCATACATTAAGGAAGATCAAGTGTGTTTTAACAGATGAATAGCAGATTAAGGCTGTTAACTCTTCTACATCACAACTTGGAGTACCGCTTTTATGGTCCTTGTATGACATTTAATCATTTTCCTCTTAATAATTACATCTCTATTGTTGCTTTAGAAGGTATTTCATGCTTATGGCATCAACTTAAGTCATTTTGTTTGATGTGTATATACTTCCCATTGGTCAATTTTTGCGAACTATTTTTATTTATCGTCAATTATCATGCTACCGCCATTCGATCGGTATGCCTATGCAATAATGCATAAGATGAGCAACAACATTGGAACTAATTTATGAATGATAATGTTTTCCAGCCCAGATGGGAAGTTCCTTGTATTTTTATCTGCACACTCGTCTGTGAACTCTGGCGCCCATTCTGCAACAAATTCTCTTCACAGAATCAACTGGCCTAGAGATGGACAACTTAGTTTTCGTGAAAATATTGTTGATGTGGTGAGGTTTTGCATGCACTTTTCTCTTTTAAATATAAAAATAATGTAACATAAAAGTCCGTTGGCAAATTGATTTCTTTTAAACTAGTTTCCTCTGCGTCATGGTGTAACTGTACATGTTTACGAATATTAGGACATGTGTCAAATAGGTGTTGAACACGTGCTGACATTTTGAAAATGATACATATAAATTATCGTCTTTAAATTTCCATTTTTTTTTTTTTTTTGTTAATATGTTAAATCATTAAGAAAACTGATACGATGGTTTACACTATCTAGAATTCGTTAATGTTCTATCTTAAATGCTTAAGCATAATGCCAATATAAGCGTAACTCTACTAATTGAGACATATGTCCTCAACCAAAAGAGATAGTGCTTTGAATTCTCGACCCCACATGTTGTTTGACTTGAATACTCTAAAACAAATCTTCTGAGGATCATTAAAATGTATAAAAATAATGTCTCTAGAAAATGTTTTATAATAAAGATGTCTTAGGTGGCATATGTTCAAGATTCTTAGAAATGAACGTCTCTCTGTTTCTTGCTTCCTATGGAAGAGGAGACATAGCATTGGTGTTCAATTAGATAATATTTTAATTACTAAATAAGATGTGTATTGAATTTTTCTTGTTTATTTGCTAGTTATTTTTCCTAAATTTTCCATATGCCTTTCTTAACATTTTTTTAAATAAAAAATTGAAGGTTCCTGTGGTGCACTGGGCTGAGAACGACCTCTTTCCTGGCCTCTATTCACATGGTTTCCTGGCTAATCCATGGTTTTCTGATGGACACACTGTTATTACAACGTCGATATGGCGTAGCAAGGATGCAATACTTTCTATAGATACTTTAAGGCAATTTAAATATTTGTAAAAAAATTTATTATTCTGCGCTAGATTTTTGTGCTCCTATCTGATGGCATTTTGTTTATTGAACATTTAACAGTGGTGAAGTATCATGCATCAGTCCTGCCAATTCAAACTTTTCTTGGAAAGTTCTTGCTCTAGACGGAGACAACATTGTTGCTGGTAATGTGGAAATGAATTCTTTATGATACACTTGCTCACTGGAACCGATTTTTAACATTATTTTCTTCTTTTGTAAGTTCTCATCTGCAGTTTCTAGCAGTCCAGTGGATATTCCACAACTCAAGTATGGTTGTCTTATTGAGAAAGAAACAAAGAATGCTGCATGGAGTTGGTTGGATGTATCAAGTCCTGTTTTTAAATGCTCTGAGAAGGTTGTTATTTTCTTTCTGAAAATAGATACCCTAAAGGTTATCCTGAAATTCTCGTGATTAAGTAAACCAGCACTTAATGATACAGGTTAAAACTCTACTCTCATCCCTCCAGTTCAGTATAATGAAGATTCCAGTCAAGGACGTTTCCAACTGCCTGACAAAAGGTATTGTACAGATGATATATTTACATTTTTCTTAACAATGTGCCAGATTCTATTCAGACCAAATGTTGCAGGAATGTATCCTAAGAACACCTAGGCCTAAAGGCTAAAGCCTATACTTAGACTACCATAACGAGAGAAATTCTCAGTATTACTGTACATTTGGTTATAAGAAGATTTGTATCATGAAGTAAAGAAACATCTTCGACCCTATAATTATTATGATAATCAGTTAATGCTGTGAGGACTATAGAAGAAACTTCCTTCACCTGGAAGTAAACACAAAATAGTCTCTTCCTCATTATTTCTAAAAATCAAGATGGTTGCTATGGGAATCGTGCAACTGGACCTTCAATTTTTTTTCTCCTTTTTAAAAAATAATTTTCTTCTTATTATTTTTTTAATGGAAATTACACCTTTTGTCCTTGGAGTTTGAAGTTTACTTTAAATTGGTACCTAGGTTTTTGGCGCCTTTTTCTTAACACTCAAAAGGCTAATGCATTTTATTGC
Source organism: Benincasa hispida (assembly GCF_009727055.1). Taxonomy (NCBI): domain Eukaryota; kingdom Viridiplantae; phylum Streptophyta; class Magnoliopsida; order Cucurbitales; family Cucurbitaceae; genus Benincasa; species Benincasa hispida. The sequence goes on along the minus strand of NC_052360.1, from coordinate 72,037,127 downwards.
ACCTTGAGCTTTAAAAACATTGGTTAATGTAGCAAATAGAAAAAATAATGTTAGGACCTTAACCTATTTCTCAAAATTTAGGGACTAAATTTTACAAAATGCTTAGAAACCGAAAATATATTTTTTCCTGAAAAATAATGGTTTTTTTACTGATTAAGGAAAAAAATCTTATACCGTTTAACTTCACGAATAAATTGCTTCATACAAGGGCATTGAGCCAGCTAATTCAATTTTCATGATGGTTTAGACGTGATATTTTTCTTTTTTTTTAAAGATAAGAAACGATATAGAATTAGACAAAAGAAAGAAAGAGCCTAGGAGCTGTCTCTTATCAAAAAAAAAAAAAAGGAAAAAAAAAGAAAAAAAGAAAGAGACTAGGAGCTGAGAGTAGAGACCCCTCCAAAAAAAGATATATGAAAGCTTTCAGTTGTTTACAATCGTGGAAAGGAGGTGAATTTCCTGTCACAAACACACAAACACACACACCAAACCCCTGTTTGGACCAATTTCAAAACAAGAAGACTTCCACCGAAGCCATTGTATTCCAGATGCAGCCTGATTACTAAGTGAAGGTTGGGAGTGTGTGCTGCTCAGATATGCTCTAAAACGATCCCACATTCTAGAAAGAACCGGACAATGCGAAGCCTTCGTCGAGTAACAGGAAGTGGGCTAGTCCCCGGAAAACCCTTGCCAACTATAATAAACAGTTCTGGCTAAAAATCAGTTGTTCCTCCTCCCCGCCCATCAAGCAAGCAGCAATGCTCCTCGTGATAGGCTGAGTTTTAAGCCACTATCATTCCGTTTAAATAAGTCGAGTCCCTTCGACCAGTCATCTGTTGACAAAATTTTAGATGCGAAATAACACATTTTAGTCACCTTTCTTGATCCAATCAATAAAAAATTACCAATTACAGGAGAAACAACAAATAGCTATATTGCAATTTCAATAGAGAAATTACAATATCAATAGCCTTTTGAGAGGGATCTTTCTATTCCAAAATCCCATTGGACAATCCCCAAAATAGTTCTCCCCATCTAAAATTCCTAACTCTTATTTTTGCCGAAGTCATCCCTATCTAATTAATTATCTCTATGTCCTTACTAATGTTTTATTATTATTTCCAATATATCCCCTATTTGTACTTCTACAGAATGTTCCTATATTTGGCGACCTTCCCTGATGATTGGTTTCCTTTTTTGTCAATTTTTATCATCATAGGGGATTTTTGAGTTTATAAAATGCAAATGAAAACATGTGAATTGTGTCTCATCTTGTATGAAGTTTTTGACCTTCAAAACTGATGAAAGCCATGTTTGCTAGTTCAAAACTGATGAAAGCCATATTTGTTAGTTCAGTTTTCATTTAATAAATTTTCTTTTCTTTTCTTTTCTTATAGTACTGAATAATTATATCATTTCAGGTTCCAGGGACCCTTTTGAAGCTATCTTTGTGTCTTCGAAGTCTGTCAAAGGTAATGAATTGAATCCAGTTATTGTTACCCTTCATGGGGGTCCACATTCTACGTCAATATCAAGCTTTTCGAAGTCCTTGGCATTTCTGTCTTCAATAGGATTCAACCTTTTGGTTGTGAACTATAGGTAGGTTTATTTTCTTCCCTCGGATCTAAATTTGGGTTGATATCACGTTTTTGTAATAGAGGCTGGGTCAAATTAATCATTTTTCAATTGGTGAAATATATAATATGCTTATATCTCAACTGGAGCCCTTCTCTCAAGTCTCAAGTTTATATACTTGAGTCTTTATTATTCAAAGCCTCATTGAAGCACTACGATTATCTTTTAGACAAAAAATGTTCATTTTAATTACTGCACCATGGAAAAAGTCATTTGCTTGTAAAGTGAGATCGAGGTGAATGGAAAATTATGTATTATATATCAGATATATTGTCACTGCATAAAGAGAGTATTTTCCTTTTTCTTCTTTGATATGGTATCTCAGAGGTTCATTGGGGTTCGGTGAGGAAGCATTGCAATCTCTTCCTGGAAAAATTGGATCCCAGGTACTAGTTATAATGATGAATTTAGGTTTTTAATCCTTTATTTGGTGAGAATTTCCATGGGATAGAATGTTTTATTTATCTTTTATATATTTTTTCTTAGGATGTCAATGATGTACTGACGGCATTAGATCACATTATTGACAAGGGACTTGCTAATTCATCTAAAGTTGTAGTTCTTGGCGGTTCTCATGGGGGGTTTTTGACAACGCATTTGATTGGCCAGGTTTTGTAGTTAACACCACTTTTTTAGTTTGCATTTTCTGAAATTAAAACCTCTGCTTGATTGATGTATGGAATTTATATTCTGCGTGATTAGAAGATGATTTTGCATCTGTTGATGCTTTCCACGATGTTTTCTATAACTCAAGTTCTCTCCTGCGCTGCACTTGAAAATATGATGGTGCACGCCATGCATCAGTCCAGTAATCTGGTGATATTTTGTAATCTGGTGATATTTTGACTTGCTTTCTCTCTATCTCAATTGTTCTATACCTACAAACTAATTTCGTAGGGTGGGGTTAGATTTGATTTTCAAAATCGTAAAAATACTTATAAAAGAACATCTTATTATATTTTTTGAAGAAGTAATTTAATCAGTGATTTTGAAAGGAAGACTTGAAGTGTTTGTAAAAGAGAACTTTACTTAAAGTCACTTTTATGAAAAAGCATCATAAACTGCTATTGTTATGGATTTGTGACATATGGAGACTATTCTCATGGGGCAATTACCTGATCCTACTATATTTAGTTGCCAAGAAGGCAAATGGAGTTCTAAAAAGGAAATAGTTTCCTTATAAATTGAGTCCCTTATGTTTTCTACATACTGCAGGCACCAGATAGATTTGTGGCAGCTGCCGCAAGAAATCCTGTGTGTAACCTTGCTTTAATGGTTAGCACATCAGATATTCCTGATTGGTGTTATGTGGAATGTTATGGAATGGAGGGCAAGAATTACTTCACGGAAGCACCATCTGCTGAGCACCTAATCCACTTGTACAACAAATCTCCCATTTCACATGTCTCAAAAGTACGTTGATTAAAAGCTAGCCATCTATAACTTTATTGTCATGACCATGTTTTATAGTTATCGCCAAGGTTGGAAGAAAATAGTACTCATAGAAGCTCTGGTCAACAGTTTTGTAATCACAATAAGTCGAGGTAGTCAAATGGAACATATGGTTAATTTATTAAAATTCTTGCTAATAAAATAGAAGCCATAAAATTTGTGGCCAGCAGTACAAAATCAAGAAGTTTATATGTCTAGATTTTGGTTATTTATTATTGAAAAAGGAAAACGTAAGCTCTTCTAAGGGGAGGAGGATCCTTTGTCTTGTGAGTGACAATAATTTCTCCTTTTTTTAAATGGGGCGAGAGTTGGTATAAACTAAACTTGGAAAAATCCTAGTAAGAAGATAACTCGTATTTAGTTAAAATATCTTTATCTGGAGAATTATTTTACCAAACTCCGTTTTAGATTTCTTTTAATTTTTAAGACAATAATTTGAAGGTTGTCCTGTTTATGTCTACTTCTAGTTTCATATATTTTCGAAGGATAGTGTAAAACCCCCAATTATTTACACCTATAAAAGGAAGGGTAAAATGGGAAATACGCTGAAGGAATTTGTTACAACAGAATTGGCAGGGGGTGAATCTGTTATAGGGGAATTAGTGGAGGATGAAAACGGTTAAGGGGTCCTTGCAAAGCCCTATAAAGAGACAGCTTGAGGTCATCAATGGATATGCCATTTTCTGAAGATAAATAAGAGCTAGAGAAACTTTTATGGAGAGAATTTCCCAACTCTCTCGAATGGTGCTGGGATTTTAGTTCGTTTCCTTGTTACTGCGTTTCTCACCTTTGTTGTCTGAAGTTTTCTTCTTACTAAGCTGTTAAGCTACTTGCGCTTGTAATTTCTGGGTTTTGAATATCAATATCAATAGAGATAAACCCTGTTTTTCCATTATTTGTCCTTGTCTTTTCGTTGGGATTTGCTGAGTGCAGGTTAGGAGCTTAACAGATAGCTTAAGACTTTCTTTTGAGTAGCTGTTCTCCTTTGTAATCTCATTTTGATTTTGCAGGTTAAAGCACCTACCATTTTTCTTTTAGGTGCTAAAGATCTTCGTGTTCCATTTTCAAACGGGTTGCAAGTAAGATTTTAACATATTCTAGTAAATTCTTCATCCTTTTGATTGATTTGTGTGATTATAAAATGGCGGCTGTGTCAGTCTTGTAAACCAAGAATGATTTCACATTGACATGAAATCTGTGTCCAATTGCTGGCTCTTTGAATTTCTGTTTGTCATGTTAAACTATATGATGGAGTTATATATAATATGCAGTATGCGCGAGCGTTGAAGGAGAAAGGAGTTGAGGTCAAAGTCTTCATGTTTCCAGACGATATTCATCCAATTGACAGGTTCCACATTTATCTGCTTTTACATTCTCGCATATTCGGAACGTGTTTTTCGAATAGTTTCTGATTCTGAAAACACATCCATTTGGATCATTCGTTATAAGTTAAGATTATAGTAACACTTCGTCTGTTTTATGATTGTCAAAGAAATAGCAATTTCAATTACAACATTTTAAAAATAGGAAACTATTGTCAAGAGCCTCAAAACTATGCTAAAACGATTCTAACGATTTTAGGCTGATGCATGTACTTTCTGTATTAGGCCGCAATCGGATTTCGAAAGCTTCCTCAACATTGGTGTATGGTTCAAAAAGTACTGCAAGTGAGTGACACTCCCTTTTCAGCATTTTAGCATCACTGATATCATGCTTTGTAATTATATTGTCACTTTGATCTTGGTACAAGTCACTCATTCTCAATAAAATGATGTCTATCATTCCAACCTCAATACTGTGGCTTTTTTAATTGTATATCTTGTTGATTTTTGGTTGGAAAGTTTATCGAGCTTATTTTCTCCACATTAGGATTGTTTGATTTTCGCAAACAAATATATTGAGGGAAAAATGATAAATTCCATATTATAATTGCAAGTAGGGGTGACTATCGATTGTCTATTTAGTAAGTGTTCAAATTGACCTCAATCATCAATTAGTAAAAGTCGGTTTTATTTTGATTTTTTTTTTTTTGAAACTTTTCGATTTGGAATTTTTTCAAACCGACACCGACTGATCCCTCTCCTTCTCCGATCGATCGATTTTAATTCAATTTGGTTGGCTCAATCTTTTGGTTTATCATGGGTGTTTAGAAATGTGTGATTGGTTGAATGGTTGAAATTGTTAAAACCATGTTGTGGGGTTCAAAATCGTTCCAAAAACATACTTCTGTTTTTAGCAATCGAAAACATATCTTTAGCCATTTAAAAAATAATTTAATGTCTTGTTTTACAATTTTTAAATATGATTTTCATGAAAACAAAGTTGATTTTGAATGAGTTTTGAGTATGATTTTGGATGACTAAAGATCTATTTGGATTAATTTGAGAAAAAATATTTTTAGAAAAACTTATTTTTATTTAAACACTTTTGACAAAATTATTGAAAATATATTTCAAAAGTACTATAAATAGATTCGGGATTTGATCTGCAGAAACAGTATAGAATTTGTTTGTATTTGTTATTATGAGTGGTTGCCAAACACTTCAATTTTTTTCAAAATGACTTATTTTTAAATTAAACACATAAAATACATTTTAAACCTACCCTAAGAGTATGTCGTGATTTTGAACATGAAAATTGGTTTTTAACTATTTTAAAATCTTTTAAACATAGTCAAACTAAACATAGCTCGACTAATTTATGGTATGTGTTAGCGACCAAAAAGTCTATAGTTCGAATACTTTTCATCCTCTATTGTTGTACTAAAGAAAATCTCCAAAACATGTCCCAAATTTAGATGAGTCTGTCTAAGCACCTACCCAGCCATAGTTCCAAGGATCTTTGGTTTCTCTACTTAGGTGTGTGGGTGACTATCACACTTGCATGAATATCTCACTTGTTTTTGTTAAATGCAAATAAAAAAAAAAATTAATGATAGGACTCAAATATACTTTTATATAGTTCAAAGAATAGACCCATAAAGCACTTTCCCTTTTAAACTAGACCTCAAAATAATTTATTGCTGACCAATTTTTACCAAAATCACTTTAGCACGCTTTTATCAAAAACACCCCCAAACTTCTTAAATATTATATGACATAAAGGGTGTATAAAAATTATTGATCACATGTGCACTATGATACAAGTATAAATATTAAATATCATGTTAGTCTATATCATTATCATCCCAGTCTTTTGCCACATTAATTCTTTTTTACATCTTTTTCTACCTTGATTAAAAGTGAAGGTTATTAGATCTGTTAAAATATGATAATAATGATAAAAGTAGGTTAAATTATACAAAACATGCATAAATTTTAGAGTAGGTTTAAATGATGCCTTCAAAAGGTTTTCTTTCCTCCGATGAAAATTGATACACTAATGTGTAAAAATTGATATGTAATAAATAACATCAACATTTTTTTTTAAGTTCAACAATATGCAGGATATGAGATTTAAATTTCTACTTATGAGTAAAATATGTTATATACCTATTGAGCTATGTTCAGATTGGCTACAACATCATTAACATAAATCGACATAACAATTGATGTGTAAAAGTTGATTATGTAAATTATTTTAATAAATCTTTCGATATTTAAATAAATGATAATAATGATTTTGATCTTCTAATAATAAGTAACCTACTAAATTATCATTTTTTTTATTAATGAAAAAAGATATTTTTTTCAAAAGGCATTTTTTGGAACAAATTTTAAAGTTCATTACTAAAAATGGAACTTTTCAACAGTATTAAGGCATAATTGAAATCATCGTTACATTTACTTGAGAAAGGACCAACGTGAATTACTTCTACCACAAGTTAACTTAAAGCACCCAAATTTGAAGGGAAGTTCAAAGCTTGTGGAGATCCGACCTTAATAAACACAATGGCGGTGCAAAATGTGGGGGGAAGAATTGGCCAAAATATCTAAGAAAATCTGAGAAGATATTAAAAGTTGAATGCAGGCTAGCATTTTGATGATCTTCACGTGCAAGATGTAAACTTTTTTCAATTGATTCTAAGATGTAAAGATATTTATAGACAGCCATTCTAAGAAGGGAAACTCATACAAGTTTGTAAAAGAGTATATTAGAAAGTTATATTATATAAATTAATAAGTAACCAGCACTCAAGATATTTAAAATTCTTTCAGAATTACTCCCAGAAGCAATTCCAAAGGAACCTTAAAAAGTGAAACTTGAAACTTTTCTTCAATCTTTTCAATCATGGTGGGATCTTTTCCATTTCTCAGTTCATATCAATTTCTGAAATGAACTTTCTCGAGATTAACCATGCTATTTCAAACAAAGTACCACAAAATTTGTTGTGGTTCAAGAAAAGAACAAGTAACAAAAACAAAAACAAAAAAGAAATCAGGAGTGCGAACCTTCATCAAATTGAATCTCATTTACATAGAAAAGAATCAATGTCTTCCCTTCCTTCCCTCAGTAAGCTCTAAAATCCCATTGCATATAAACATGTTTATAAACAACGAACCCTCCAGCAGAGCTCTGCCACGGCTCGGCCGCCGAAACATGTCGAAAAAATCCAGTTTCTCATACTACTACATTGTCTCATTTGTGTGCCAAGATTCAACAATGTCTTGCAACTTAGCTTTCAAATCACCCCAATGCATCCTCTCAAACTCCATCTTGGATTCAGCTACCTTCACTTCCACCATTAACAGATTTGAAGTTATTTCCAAAGCTTCAACCACCAAAATCATTCTCCCTTTCCCTAACCCAATTGCCCCACTTTTCCCTTTCTCAACTCGATAACCCAATTCTCCTCCAATCTCTGTTACCTTTTCTTCCACTTTCTCAATACTAACCCCTGTTGTGAATCTCTTCTTTTTACAATCTGTTGTTTCAAACAATCCAGACAGATCCAAACCAGAAGACATTGAAATTATATGAAATGCATTCAATCCAGAAACACCCAAATCAGTTTTGTAATTACCCAATGATTCAAATAAGCTCCTGTTGCTAATTTGGGGCTTTGATCGCAGTGATTTCTTGTACCATGAATGTTGCATCAACGCCTCGATGCTCATCCTTGTATTTGGATTTGGATCGAGTAATTGGAAGATCAAATGCCTTGCCGGCTTTGAAATTGAATCAGGAAATTGATATTCCCGGCGATAAACCTTCTTGTACATGGCCACGAGGTTGTTATCGTTGAATGGAAGATGACCAGAGAGTAAAACGAAGAGGATAACGCCACAGGACCACGCATCGGCTTTTGCTCCGTCGTAACCTCGCCGGGAAACAACCTCCGGCGCGGTGTACGCCGGAGTTCCACAGGCGGTATGAAGCATTCCGTCTTTGATCTGTTCTGGTAAAGCGGAGAGACCGAAGTCGGAGACCTTTAGGTTACCTTCTTCATCGAGGAGGAGATTTTGGGGTTTGATGTCACGATGAGCGACGCCGCTTTGATGACAGAAATGGAGAGCAGAGACTAATTGTTGAAAGTAACGGCGAGCGGTGGATTCCGTCAGCCGGCCACGGCGGAGGAGTTTAGCGAATAGTTCACCTCCGGAAGCGTAATCGACAACGAGGTAGATCTTCGTTTTCGTCGCCATAACTTCATGGATTTTGAGGATGTTCGGATGGTGCTGAAGGCGTCGCATCACAGAGATCTCACGAACAATGCAGGGCTCCATGGAGGCGTCGATGGTTTTGTTCTTGTCGATGATTTTGACGGCAACAACGGAGTTATCGGCGAGAGAACGGGCCTGGTAAACCTTGGCGAAGCTTCCACGGCCGAGGAAACGGCCCAATTGGTACTTGCCAAGGAGAGTGGCGCCAGTAGGCGGCGGAGGGAGCGGCGGAGGGGTGGGCGGACCACCGGGCTCCATGGCGGAAGATCGGAAAGATAAAACGGAGAATACAGAGGACGGCGGTTTTGTTTCAATTTGGGGGAAAAGGGATTTTTATAGGCTGAATTATGAAGTTCATTGAGAGGTTCTTCTTCCATGGGGGAGATTCCAAGGGTTCAGGAGCTTTTTATTTTATTACCCAAAATGCCCTTCTTGTTTTTACCATGATTGACTTCTTTTCTATTTTTTTAGGGTCAGTTTCGAGAAAATGTGGGGACACGTTTTGTTTCCCTAAATTAAAATATTACTAAATTAATATCTACATTTTCCCTTTTTTTCCCTTTCTTTCCTTTTCCTTTTTAATTTTCATTTTTAAAAAAATTAGCAAATTGATTTAAGTTGTGAGGCTGACCTAATTTTTAAGGTTTATTATACAAACTTGGCTGCTTCTGAGTTGTGTAGATAAGATTTACTTGAGCTAATTAATCAAATTTAATATTGGATTATTTTCTTCTTTTAATGAAAATTTTGAGTTAAATAAAAAAAAAGTTAGAACATTTAAAGTACCTATTATAAGTCTTCAACTTTAATATATTTTGTTTAATAAATATTAAAATTTTACAAATTTATATTCATTATATACTCCGCTTTAAAAGTGATGAGTAGATTTTCAATTTTTTATTTTTGTGTATAATATGTTTCAACATATTTTAAAAATTTAAGAACTTAATTTATATTAGATTTATAGTTTATTGTTTTTGTCACACACTATATTTTTAAATTTTCTCTACTAGATTTGTTGTTCGTGAATTTTTAAAAATTTTGAATAGATCATAAATAGATACAAACTAAAAGTTAATTTTACTAAATTGTTTTAATTAATTTTTAAATGAAACTTTCCTATTGAGAGTAAACCATTTAATTATAAACTTTTAAAGAATAAGTTATATTATTGTATCAAGACAAAGAAAATAAAATAATAAACGGATCATAATTCATGAAAAAAATGTGAACCTCAAATTTTTTATTGAGAATTTTGCCTCGATCCTTGAGAAATTAAACATAAAAATTTATAAGGTTATAGGACATACCTTCAATATATATATATTTAAACCTTTATTCCTACATGTTGAACTTAAGTAATCAAAGGAAGATGGCCAACAATGCTTTACTTAAATAAAAGAAGAAAATTTAAACCATATTTATTTTAATCCAAATAGAGGTAAGAAGAATCGAACCACAAATTGTTTACTAAATCATTCATATTTTAGTTGAGCTATACTCATTTTTGTAATTTAAACAAGATTTTAATGTTTACTTGGTTGATTACCAAAAAGAGCTTAGTTCAACTCACATGTATTTATAGAGAACTAAAAGATTCATAGTTTAAATCTCTAGATCTCATTTGTATTTTTTTAAAAAAAAAATAGTGAACTAATAATAATTTACTAGAATAAAAAATGGGTGTATAATATAATTCGACCATTTTGATCCATTATAATTTATCAAGGTAAAAAAATCATTAAAAAAATGATAAGAGAAGACATCTAATTTGATATATCATTGAAAGATATTAGTTTTGATAATTGAATCTGCAGAAATTAGAAAATAAAGAAACCATACTTATAAATTCAAATATAAAAAAATATATCATGTCTTGTGAAGAAAAGACAGAGCACATAGGAAAGTATTTTGATTAAAGTGGCCAACTTTATAATTTCTCTCTTTAAATTAGTTTAGTTACATAATAAAAGTATAAGGCATCTAGTTTTTCCTTTTCCTTTTTCTTTAGAACACATCAAGTATATATTTTCTCCAAAAAAAGGAAAAAAAAAAGCACCTAATTATATATTAATTAACTGGCAATCACTAGGCAATTAATTGCTTTAATTTTGGTCCAAGATGCTAAATGAACCGTTGTGAAGCAACTTTGATCCACCAAGGTCTTCTATTTAGATCGTAATTATATTGATATTTTTTTAAAAGGATAAACTTAAATAATCAAAACTTGATTGATAATTTCATTAAGCCACAACACAAACAAATTCTCCAACAAAACAATTTGGTGATCTTCTATCGTTTGACGGGCAAAAGAATGAACTAGATCGTTGTTACAATGAAGAATATGACCACAAAAAAAAAAGATCTCAACCAAGCAGTTGCGATAACTCCTTAACTTCGCTAATAAAGGATTAAGGTTAGTAGGCTCATAATTCATAAGCTTAATCACTTCTAACTAAACAATCATATTCTACTTCAAACTTTCAAGAATTCAATTGTGAGGGATACAAGAAAGATCCTCAATGATGAACATAGCTTCTAGCATTTTGATATCATAGAGGATCTAGTGATGTCTAAAAAACGTACACACAATCTAGATGAACACATAATACCCATCCTCAGACTTATGCTTATCGTTGGGTTCCACAAAACATTAGGATTGAGCTTCCATAAGATGGTCGGAGGAAGATGCCAACCCATTACAACCACACATGACTAATCTCCTTTAGAAGCTAAATTAATCTTTATTTGGGATAAGTTCCATGTGTAACTTGTTCACAAAAAAGATAGACTCTAAATAGACTACATAAAAGAAGTTTATGACTTTGATTTCAAAACATCAAATATGGAAACACTTTAAACATTGTATACCAATTCTTATCTGTGAGTGATTAATAGGGTAAGATATGTTTATATATGATTGCAATAAATTTTCACATAATAAATTCGTTTTAATGGCTCTGATTTTTCCCAAGCAATTTTATAATTTTTCACATTGAAATTCTCATGTGTCATGTGTTGGTAGCTTCTTTTATTTTCTACATTATTTTTTTTGGTTTATTCATGTAATAAGAGTGAAATGTTTTTTTCCCAACAAATAAACTTTAACTAAAATTTTAATAGCACTTTTTTTAAAAAAAAACATATCAACGTTAACTAGAAAACTTACAATTGTTGTAGCTATAGTTGCAAACTTGCAATTGCACCTTCAAACTTACAATTGTAAAAATTAGGTCATCAAACTTTTTTATATGTTAAAATTATACCCTCAAAATTAAAATAATAGTAGAAAGTTGAATTTCAAATGATAAAAATTGAACCTTCAAACTTATTTATTATTACCATTGTGGATTATTTAAATCTAAAAGCCTAATTATAGGACTTTTATGGTGTGACAAACTCAATTTTTATAATTAAAAATTTAAAGATATAATTATAATAATCACTATATTTTAGATTTAATTTTTTCTATTTGCTATATGATATTCAAATCACCCCAAGTAATCAACTCATGAGGAAAAAAGAGGGAAAAAAAACTTTTTGAAGCAAGTGGAAAAATTATACGGTTGAGCATTAAATATATATAATAAAAAGTCAAAACCCAGCCGCCGTTTTCATGACAACCTTCCTCGTAATTTCCGAGCTGTCACGGCGGTATTTTGACAAATACTTCACAAGTCAAAGTTCACGAGCACGGTGATTTATTCGGTAATAAAAACTTTACCAAGGGGCAAAATTGTAATCTAGAGTTCCATTGGTCCATCAACGGTCGGAAAATTTAAGAGCTGATGCGTGACATGGCTGCTGTCGGCTGTCAGTTGGGATGTGACGTGGCTAACCAGTCCCCATGATTTGATCAATTTGGCGGCGATGGAGATGCCACGTGGAGATAACAGTTCACCTATCCCAGAAATGTGGGGTCCAAATTTGAAGCCTAAGCATAATAGAGTTAGAAGTTGACCCGTCATCCTATTATTAATTATTTCTTCCTAAATTTTGAAAAACGAAACCAAAAAGTGTTCGGTTGGATGAAAAATTAAGAATATTCCCTTAATTGTACCCTTTCACTAAACATAAATTAAAATACAAACCTCTTATTTAGTTGGCAATCTAAATTGCTAATAATTTAAATGGTACAAATTTTGAAAATAAGATTTCTATATTTTTATTTTGTTTACATCTTACATTTAGGAATTTATCCATCTTCCATAAAAGAGTCAAATGAAACCAAAGTTTCACGTTCAGTTTTGAATTAGAGACGTTCAAAATGATGAATCAATGTCGATTACAACCCCTAGCCTTCTAAGCTAACGATGTGGGTTCGATTCCCGCTATCTGCCTATCTTATTCTTATGTTGATATTTTATAATATATATTATAAATATAATAAATTATTTATTAATATTATATTAAATTTAAAATTTAAAGTTTAAAATTTAAAATTTTAAAATTTTAAAATACATAATTTAAATAAAAATAATAACATTTATAATTACAATATGTTAGGTTATAAACTAAGATATTTTTTAAGTTAAAATATGTAGTAGGTAAAGTATTATAAATTATATAATATAATAATTATAAAATTTTTAAATATAAAACATGTTAAAATAAATTAATAATAATTTATTATCAACTAATATTTAGTAGGTAATTATAACTAAGCCTATGATTTATAATTATAGTAACAAACACTTTCTAAAAAATTGTTTAAATTAGAATCCAATTTCTGAATCTACTATCATACACATATTTGAAAATATTAAATAGAATTTTTTTTTTTTATTGAATATCTTAATTTCAATTTTTTTTTTTTTTTTAGATTCGCTACGAAATAGATCTTTATTATTCATTTTCAATGCATTTTTTAACACAATATGTAGTTGAGGTAATTGAATTTCTAGCTTCGACATTAAAAGTAGAAGCCTTATGTGAATTCAACTAATCTCATTTTAGCTTGCTTTTTTTAAAAAAAAAAAAAAAATTACGAATAGAAAAGTTGTCTAAATATTATAATTTTTTAATTTGTATGTTGACTTTCTTGTTTTCATTTTATCTTAACCTTTGCATTATTAAAATATCAAGTTCTGTTTTTAAAACTAGTAAACAACATTTTAGTCATTATTGTTAATTTACAATTAACACATGGATGGATTAAGCTTTAAATATATATATCAATAGTGTTTATATTATTGTACATTGAAAGCACATGAGTTAATTGAGGTACACATTTTATTCTAAAAAATAAAAAATAAAAATTGAGGTAGACATTTTAAATAGGGAAAATACCAGGTACTTGGGATCATTTTTTTCTCTCTATAAAGATTAAGGTATACATTAAGACAAAGAATTAGGTATAAACCTATTTATAATATTAGTATATACCAGTTTCATTAGCTTATAATTTGATTGAATAATTTAAATTTATTATCCATGCATTTGGAGATAGGGATATGAACCGACTAATAATCTCTAATCATTATTTTTTAAAATACTTAAGAGTCTTTAATCATCTAAATGGATTTTGAATTTATTATAATAAAATTTAAATTAAAGTTAGTCATGTATTTTAAGTTCATGCCCTCTAACTTTGTATAAAAAAATATAATAATTCCCTGACTTTAAAAGTGTAACAAATTTCTACCTTTTCAATTTTGTATCTAATATATATATTTTTAATTTTCTTATCCATTTCTTGAAAAAAAAAAAAAAGAGGTCTAAAAAAAAAATTTTCTTATTAAAGTTACTTAAAACATTTATTAAGCATATTCTTATGAATTAAGTCCACATTTACCTCAATCAAAAAGTAATCAATCAATGGTAATTTGAAAAATGGGTACCATTTCATTGTTTTGGTATTGTTTACTTGTTTTTTGCATCCGTCCACATCTAAGTCAGCAATAAAAAAATATGCAAACTGATTGACGAGCGAAGCGTGTTCAATTCAATTATGTCTGAAAATTACGTCATTAAGTAGGAATGTTTAAATGACCCAACAACCCGAACAACTCGGACCACCCAATCCAAATTGTAAGGGTAGGGTTGAGTTAGTATTGATTTTGGGTTTGATTGGGTTGATTTTTTTTTTTTTTTTTTGTGTATTTTTCAGGTTGAGTTGGGTTCAAGTTACACTTTTAAAAATTTGGGTTGACCCAACCCAACCCGAATTTCTAATATTACTAAAAATATGTATATATATTATAACTTATAAATATTATCACTCATATATAATTTTATGATGTTTGTATGAAGTTTGTAGTAGATATCTTGAATTTTGATATTTAACATTTGAGTTTTATGAAATTTTAGTTATTTTTATGCCTTGTACACAAATTTAAGTATTTTAAGTTAATAAAAAAAAGAAAAATAAATAACTCGACAACCCAACCAACTCACCCTAAATTTTAAGGGTTGGGTTGGGTTAGGTTGGAGACCTCTAGTCAAGTCATTCGGGTAGAAAAATTCATTCAACCAAACCTAACTCATGTACACCCACATCGTTACAGTTACTATTATTATTATTGTTTTAAAGGAAAAATTATGAATTTTGATAGCTACTATTACTGTTTGACCTTCACAGATAACAGTAACAATAATGATAACAATAAATGTGACAAAATTCATAATTCTAAATCAAATTTGGTAAAGGTGGCCTAAAACCAATTGATTTATTTTGTGTGTTTGTTGAGGTGAAAATGGGAAACAAAACAAAAGCGATGAAGAAACAAAACTAAGACATGGAAGAAAGCCGTAGACCGAGATGGAAACTTCCTCGATCCAAGTGGCCCATTAAGTGTGCGATCGAAATGTGGGTTGCAACTTGCAAGTGTCACGGAGAATTACTGTCATTGTAGTTGTAGCTCCTCTCTTACCAATTGGGCTTCAGTTCAGGAACCTCCGTAGGCCCAAAAATGTAAAATGGGCCTATTGGGCTTTCTTAACCAACCGAAGGGATCTATTTGTTCACTCATCTCTCCTCTCTCAGCTTCCTCTCCCTTCTGCAAAGGATATTCTAGGATTTACGATTTCTGCAAATCTTCTTTTCGGTAAAATGTCTTAGTTGGAACATCCAACGTAATCCTGGAAAATTTCACAAAATGATCCAACTCTCAAAAACTTTTCTATGAATGACCTTTTCCTAAAAATTTATCGACCTTTTGATATGTGAAATACCAATTTTACCCTCAAATTAAAAAAAACTTTCAAACTGTGCTACATTTCTTCTTCTTCGACGATTTCTTCAGCTTTTCATTCAATATGTATTCAATGCGACACTAACACATTCCACCAATGCATTTATTCTCAACTAATATTTTACCAATAGTATTGAATAACATTGATATCAAGAATAGAATGTCACTCTCAGTTATTCATTTTCCATCAAACTCACCACGAAGTTCTTGTTGGATCGATATGGCAATCCTAGAGGGGTGAATAGGGTTTAATTAAACTTTTTTTTTTTTTTTTAACCCAATTAAACTAATTAATACACTTTTTATAAAATAATAAGAAATTCAATTTATGCAAC
>NC_052360.1:71993099-72018635 GCF_009727055.1 Benincasa hispida | reverse complement strand
AAGGCTTGGTAAAAATATCCGCTAATTGATTATTAGAGCCTACAAATTCAAGAGTAATATTATCATTTTGCACATGCTCTCTAATAAAGTGATGCCTAATATTCATATGCTTAGTCTAGAATGATGTATAAGGTTTTTTAGTCAAATTAATAGCACTAGTATTATCACAAAATATAGGCACATTATCAAACTTTAAACCAAAATCACAAAGAGTTTTGTTTCATCTAAAGATATTTGAGCACAAAAACTAGCAATTGCAATATATTCCACTTCAGTAGTGGATAAGGCAACCGAATTTTGCATTTTAACTAAACCAAGAAACTAAGGATCTACCAGAAATTGATAAGTCCCACTAGTACTCTTACGGTCAAGTAAACTACCAGCAAAATCCGCATCGGAATATCCTACCAAATTAAATTCAACAATTCTAGGATCCCATAAGCCTAAATCAATAGTACCAAGTAAATTTTTTAAAATTCTTTTAACGGCATGTAAATGTGATTCTTTAGGACAAAATTGAAATCTAGCAAAAGAGCATACACTAAACATAAAATCGGGTTACTAGCGGTTAAATAATGTAAAGATTCAATCATACCTCTATAAGTTTTTATATCCACAACACTTACCTTTTTCATCCTTGTCAAGCTTAGTGGATGTGCTCATAGGATTTTTGCAGTTTTACCTTCATTGAATTTGAACCTTTTGAGCAAATCCTTTGTGTATTTTTTCTTGAACTTATGAAAATACCATCCTTGAGTTGTTTGTTTTTGGAGTCCAAGGAAGAAGCTTAAGTTCTCCCATCATACTCATCTCAAATTCACTATGCATACACTTAGAAAATTCTTCACACAAAGATGGATTAGTAGAACCAAAAATAATATCATCCACATATATTTGTACTAAAACATCATCATTTTCTTTATCTTTAATAAAAAGGTAGTATCAATTTTACCCATTTTTTAATCCCATTCTCAAGCAAGAAATTACTAAATCTATCATACCAAGCTCTTGGAACTTGTTTTTAAGCCATAAAGAGCCCTTTTCAACTTATAGACATGATTAGGAAAATCAAAACTTTCAAACCCCGGAGGTTGTTCTACATAAACTTCCTCCATGACATAAACCATTTAAAAATACATTTTTCAACATCCATTTGATTACAAAATAAAATTCTTATAAGAAACAAAAGCAAGCAACATTCTAATAGCTTCTAATCTAGTAACGGGTGCAAAAGTTTCTCAATAATCTTTCCTTCCTCTTGACAATAACTTTGAGCTACAAGTCTAGCCTTTATTTCAAATGATATTTCCATTTTCATTCATTTTTATTCTAAAGATCCATTATGTTCCAATTATAGAAACATGAGAGGGCCTAGGGACTAACTCCCAAACTTATATTCTTTCAAATTGATTTTTTTTCTTGCATAGCTAAAATCCAAAATTCATTATTTTCGGATCTTTTAAAACTTTTTGGTTCAATTTGAGAAACAAAAGCAAGATTATTAAACATATTAAGAGAGGACGAAATTCACACCTTGTTGGGATCACAAGAATTAATTCTTTGGGATGGGAAGGAGCATACCTCCACTCTTTAGGCATGGATGAAGAACCAACTTTGTTCTTTTCGATTAAGCTCACCTCTTGCGTACTTGAAACAATTTCCTTGCCTTTGTCACTACAAGTAAATCTCCAAAATTTCTTCTAAAACATCACTATAAATAGGCTCATTAGAAATAACATTGCAAGATTCATCAAATATTACATGCATAGAATTCCTCAATTACTAAAGTTCTTTTATTGAAAAACTCTATAAGCTTTACTAGTAGGGGAATAGCCAAGGAAAAACCAACTCGTCTTAGAATCAAATTTTCAAGTTTTTCTTTGTTATTCAAAATAAAACATTTGCAACCAAAAAACTTTGAAATACCCAATATTTGGAATTTGTTATGCCAAAGTTCATTAAGGAGTTTTATCCAAAGAATGTCTAAATTAAAATTCTATTTAAAAAACTAACAAGGGTGTTACGGCTTCCGCCCAAAAGTATGTAGGTAAACCATACTCATGCAACATTGATCTAGCAAATTCTTGCAAAGTACGATTTTCCTTTCAACTACACCGTTTTTTGTTGAGGAGTTCTTGGAGTGGAGAAATTATGAGAAAAACCATTTTCTTCACAAAAAGTTTTCAAAAAGCATTGTTATCAAATTCTCCTCCATGATCACTCCTAATTTTAGAAACAAAAAACCTTTTTTCATTTTGAACTCTTTTTGCAAAATAGAAAAGCTTTTCAAAACATCATCCTTTATGTTTAGCCATCAAAACCAAGTAAATCTTGAAAAATCATCAACTATCAGAAAGGCATAATAGTTTCCTCCAAAACTAGCAATTCTAGAGGCCCAAATAAGTCCATGTGTAATAGTTGAAGGGGTCAGTTGTAGAGATTACATTTTTAGATTTGAAAGATGACTTAGTTTGCTTACACATTTGACAAGCATCACAACTTTGTCTTTTTTTCAATTAAATTTGGAAGACTCTAACAAAGAATTCTTAGAAATATTTGAAATTAAGTGCATGTTAGTATGTTCTAGTCTTCTATGCCATAACCAAGAATCATTATTCAAAGCCGATAAACATTTATCATTAATAAGACAATCATTAAAATCAATAGTTATAAACATTTTTCATCTCTATTTCTAACAAATATAACTTTTCTATCACAGCATTTTCAATGATGCAATTCTTTTTATCAAACACAACTCTAAAGCCTTTATCACACAATTGACTAATACTAAGTAAATCATGCTTCAAACTATCAACAAAAGCACATTTTCAATTAAAATAGAAGATTCATTACCTATACTACCTTACCAATATATTTACCTTTCTTGTTTGTCACCAAAGGTTACAAGACCTCCATCCTTTTTGGAGAGAGAGACAAACTTGGAATGGATCTCCCGTCATGTTGCCTCGAGCAACCCTACTATCCAATACCACTTGTTTTTCTTAGAGGCTTTCAACACAAACCTACAAACACAAATGTTCAAGTTTGATTCTTTGCGTACCCACACTTGTTTGGGTCCTAGATGGTTAGCATTGACAAACTTGGGAATCCATTTCATTTTTGCATAGATAATTTAAGGCATTTGGATTTAGACAAGTAACAAGAATAAGTTGTATGTCCAAACTTGCCACATGAGAAACAAACAATATTATGCAAAGATTTATCTCTTACAACAAATTATCTTGGAGAATTATTCCTTGGAGCATTGTGAAACTTTGCCCTTTGAGAAAAATTTCTTCTTAGAAGTAGTATGACATATTTCAATTTAAAACACTTAGGTCTAATATGGCCTTCAACACCACAATAATGACATATAGGCACAAAGTTAGAATTTAACATGCTTAGACACAACCTTAGGCATATTAAGCTTAGACATATTATGAGATGCTTTAACAAAGATACTTTTAGAACTTGAAGGAGTAGAACATTCTCAATATAGCCTAAACCTCTTTTATCACCAAAAAGCTTGCCTACTTCATTATCTTGTCTAATTTTTGAGCACCTATTGTCAACTTTTAATAGATTCTTTAGCCTTATCAAGTTCTTGCAAAGCACTAAAATTCCTTTTCTTGAGTAATTTAATCAATTATCTTTTTCAAAACTATCATGCTCAAGAAATTTAATTTGTCAAGCAAGAACATTTTTCTCATCACAATCAAAAGCATGTTTGTCACAAGAGATATTCATTTCATCAATATGCATAACATCATGCTCATTCCTTTTAAGCAAGCAATTACTTCAAGTAAAGACTTATTTTACTAAATAAAACATTGTATTTCTTTTTAAACACAACATACTTAGAACTAAGTTTTTCTAAATCATTTTGCATATTTTCAAAAGCTTCAAACAATTTATTATAAGAAAAGAGGTTCTAGAGTTACCTCATCATTTTGTTCATCATCTTTGTCACTATGAGCCATGAAGCAAAAATTGGCCACTTCTTCATTATCACTCTCACTTTCGCTTTCATCACTATCATCTCAAGTAGCTTTCATTGCTTTCTTCTTGGATTTCTTGAGATGATTGAGAAAAAGGACAATCGGTTCTAATATGATCCGGCTTCTTGCATTCATGAGCATATTACCTTCATTTTTTTGCTCTTTTCACCTTTTTCTCTTTTTGGTTGGAGAGATGCTTCTTGAATTGCTTCTTTCTCTGATGAAGTTCTTATACTTACGTGAAAGATAGACAACATCATTTTCATCAAGGTCATCTTCATCTTGGGAGTCAACTTTTTAAAGAGATGGTCTTTAAAGCATACTCTTTTTTCTTTTTCTTCTCATCCTCCATGTTTTTCTTGATCTTTATCTCATGCGTCAACAACGAGCCTATGAGTTCATCAATGGAGAGAGATTTGAGATCCTTTGCCTCTTGAATGACGGTGACTTTAGGCTCCCATTGTTTAGGCAAAGACCACAATAGCTTTTTTTATCTTCTCAAGATTTGAGTACTTTTTCCAAGCCCTTCTAAAGCATTGACAATGTTAGTAAATCTAATAAACATATCGAAAATAGCTTCATTTTATCTCAATTTTAAACATTTCATATTGATGAACTAACATGTTCAATCTTTGTTTCTTTTACTTGACTAGTTCCTTCATGAGTAATTTCTAATTTATCCCATTATCTCTTTAGTTTTGCAAAAGACACTCTATTATACTCAACTTCATTCAAAACACAAAATAAGCAATTAATAGCTTTGGCATTTAAAGAGCATACTTTCTTTTCATTTATTGACCATTATTCCTTAAGTTTTATAGTGCTAACACCATCAACATCTTTTGTTGGAATTTTAAAACCTTCCTCAATAATATCCCATAAATCATAATCAATAGAAAGCAAGAAAAATCTCATTCTATTTTTCCAATAACTATAATTAGTACCATTAAAGAAATGAGGCTTTGTAATAGATTGATTATCGGTAAAAGGGATAAAACCTAAAGTTGCCATAGCTAAAAAACAATTAAGTTTCTCAAGAAATAAATATTTCAAGAAGAGTAATCCGCTCTTATACCAATTGTAGGATCGATATGGCAACCCTATAGGGGTGAATAGGGTTTAATTAAACTTTTTTTTTCTAAATTAACTCAATTAAACTAATTAATACACTTTTTATAAATAATAAGAAAAATTCAATTTATGCAACAAATAAGATGACAAAAATGTGATAATTTAATTCTATCAAATTTTAGCAAATAAATAAGAACAAACTAAAACATACAATAATATTAAATTCATGTTCCTTTTAATTCATTTTCTTTTTAAATACATTCTCTTTAAAGTCAATCCAAAAATAAAAAAAAACATACCATGTGTAAAAAATCAGCCGTTACAAACATAAAATAATATTAAATTTATTCTTCTTTTAAATTTCTTTTAAATTTCAATTTTTATTTTATTTTAAATCAATCCAAAAATCAAAAGTTCATCATATGTTAATCTCTTAATGATCTACCATTCAACCAATATGCTGCCACATGTCTACATGCAAATGGTCTGGTTATGCCACGTCATCCACCACGGTATTTTCTCTATAGACTTATTTCGGTCATATCGTCTTCGTTTTAGCTCTGATTTGAGTGATTCAAAAGGTGTTAGACTCGTTGTTCCGAGCTCTATGCTATGGACATATTAAAATACTAAGATTTTCAATAATTAAAAATTGAGTTTGTTATCATCAAAACATTAATTAATTAATTAATTTGAGATTAAGGGCCAAAAAACCAACAGTTCTCTCATTGTTCTCTCAGAGTTTCAATACAATATCCTCATTATCGTTTGCTTTCATCTTTGTTTATTTCATTGTGTCTTTGGGTATAGAGCAAGATTTGTTTGTCAGATTCAGAAACGGAGAGAATGTAAGTGATATTCTACAATATTTCTTGTCCCCCGGATCGTTTAGTATTGAATCAACGATCATATAGCAATATATAATCGATCATTCATTACAACATAAACGCTCGTTTACTGTTATATCGATCATTTAGTATTATATGAACAATCATTTAGTATTATATGAACGATCGTTTAGTAATATATGAATGATCATTTATATAACATTTAAACGATCATTAGTATTATATATACGATCATTTATATACTTCTTCACGATCATGTAGTATTATATAAAAGATCGTGTATATAATACTAAATGATCGTTTAGTAGTATATATGCGATTGTGTATACAATTCTTAGCGAACACTTATAAGTAGGAGATTGCTTATCAATTACTATGTGGTTTCTTAAAATTTGATTGGATATTTCTTAAAATTTGTTAATCTGATTGCAGATCAATAACGCTACTTCGCATCTTTGTATGATTTGGTGGGAATGGGTCTAGTCGGGAAGCAATTATGTTGGAGGTCATATGAAAGGTTTGAAGATCAGAAATGATATAACGGTCAGTGAACTAGTTATTATGCACCAATGATTGAATATCAATCCAAATATGTTTGATATACACATCAAATGTTGCTACAATCTATTGGTCCCAGCTCCCCCAATTGACATAGTCGATGATGAAGATCTTCGCTTTTTTTTAGAAGGTAGTGATGCATCCCAGATGCCATTATTTATATTAGTTACACCTTACAAAAGTCATGGAATACACACCGAGAATATGTACCAGCAATGCAATCCAACGAATCAACCCATTTCAACTAGTCAAAACTTTGGATATGCAACCATTCCAACACGTAATATTCCCACCATGTCCTCAATGGATGATCATATTGAGCCATGTAACTTGGGGGAGGATCAAAGTAAAACTTGGCATGTTCACAACAATGAACCCAGATGTACTCCACCGTTCGATATTGACCATGGATATGGACAATCTTCAGGACCACAAACTTCTCCAACACCTTAAATTCATGTTCCAATCCCACGTGCTCCCGTCCCACCAGTTGTATGCCTTCGTTTCAAATGCATTCCACCATTTCAACCTAACCATTTGTAGATATATCCAGACCATCAGAGGGCCCATCATATGACGACCTCATCAAATACCTCATGACTATCTGAATGACGAGGATATAAAGGTCGGTCAAATTTTCTTTTCGAAATATGACTTGTCTGTTAAATTATCAATACTTGCAATAAAAAAGAACTTCAACTACTATGTAAAGAAGTCAACGAAAAGCTTGCTAATTGTATGGTATTTAATGGAGGAGTGCAAGTGGAGGGTAAAAAAATTGAAAGAAAGCGATTCCTTTAAAGTGACGAAATATCCAAGTGAACATACATATTTTCTTGAAATGAGAATGGATAATCATCGACAAGTAAAAAGTTGGGTTATTGGACACTTAATCAAGTCCAAATGCGAACACGTTGGTTGAACATACCGTCCGAGGGATATCATTGAGGATGTCCGACAAGACTTTGGAGTGAATATAAGTTACAGACACGCTTATCGCACTAGAGAATATGGATTGGCGTTTGCAAAAGGGTTGCCAGAAGGATCATATGCTATGGTTAGGGCATATGGCGAGGCACTTAAGCATGCAAATTTGGGTACTATCTTTGAGGTTGAAGTAAAGGATGAACATTACTTTAAGTATGTATTCATGGCATTTGGCCCGTGTACTAGGGGTTTTTTAAACTACATCTGGCCAGTAATCGTTGTTGATGGGACATATCTATATGAGAAATATAAAGGTATGTTGTTAATAGCAACGCGCATAGATGGCAATAACAACATATGGAATTGGTTCATAACTCATTTGAAGGCTTCAGTAGGATACATTTTGAATTTAGTGATTATATCAAATCATCACATCTCAATTGCAAAGGTTGTCTCAAGTATATTTCCTGATGCATTCCATGTCCTACGTATATACCATATTCGGAATAATTTGGTGGATAGATTCAAGAATAAAGACATAATTCCACATTTCTACCTAGAGGCGAAAGCTTATAGAATGTCTGAGTTTCAGATGTCTTAGGCTAAACTCCATCAATATCCTGGGGTGACGACCTATGTTGAGGATATTGGATTACAACAGTGGGCAAGGATTTATCAAGTCCATTGTAGGTATGACAAGATGATGACAAATATAGTAGAATGTCTCAATGGAATGTTGAAATATGCACAAGAACT
The DNA here is from genome assembly GCF_009727055.1 of Benincasa hispida. Lineage (NCBI taxonomy): Eukaryota > Viridiplantae > Streptophyta > Magnoliopsida > Cucurbitales > Cucurbitaceae > Benincasa > Benincasa hispida. Next base: position 72,010,477 of record NC_052360.1, on the reverse strand, counting down.
ACAATCACGAAGCTATTGGAGTATATCCGTGAGTGGCTACAAGGTTGAATTTATATTTGACGTACACATGCAATGGCGTGCACAAGTATTGTAACTAATTACACAAGGAGTATTCTTAAGGAATCAGAACCGATGTCTAAAACATATTGTGTTTCCCCCATGAACATGCATATAATTAAAGTGGACGATGGATATTTGGGGGGGTTGGTTGATCTTCGTTCATGGACATGTACTTGTATGGAGTTCAATTGAATGGAGATCTCATGCTCTCATACAATATCTGTGGAAACCCTTAGAAACATTAATGTTCAAATATTATGTGTAAAATGGTTTATAGTTGAATGTGTGCTTGCTGCTTATGTATAACAGATATTCCCTGTTGGACATAGACACAAGAACAAGTCCATCTAAGAATTCTAGGAATTGTAGCCTTGCTGACTTTAATGGCTATAAACTTACTTGACGTGGATAAAATTTCGTAAGCCCAAATCTATAATATGGGAGTTTTGTTACACATACATAACACACAGATTAAAGTGAAATGGAAATGGGAGTGCATACCTAGAATGCAACTGCAAATCCTTTTATACAGTAATATGCGGCATGATGAGCATTTTCTGCTTTATTTGTCTCATGTGCCTCCTTCTTCCCATGCATGTTAGTCTTCATAATATTCAATGTACGTTTGAAAAAGACGGACAACCAGTCATAATGTCTAAAGACTTCAGGGTCATCAACAATCCCAAATGTCTTCACATCAAATAGGGTTTTCTTGTCTTTTTCAATCATCACTATTTCAATGAATAATGCCAATGCAACCTTGACGACATCTTCATCGTTTGTAAAAGTTAACTTCTTGAATGCATTCTCCACGTCCTTGCAAGAACTATCTTTATCATTTGGGTCCTTCGGTCTAAGAATGAGTTGTCGCAGTCTCTCATCGCTTGTTTCTCTTTCTACTATTTTCTTGGTCGACCACAACCCAGTTATCAAATTAAAATCATCTTGGAAGAATTTTACCTTCTTCTTCAGTATATTGAATGCTATAACGTCTGGGTTCGCATCAGTTACCTCCCTCAACAGAAAATGGTAAAAAAGTTTCCCATTAAATACAAGATCTACGTCCAACAGTGGACCAAAGATCGTTGTCCTAAACATTCTCATCTACTCTTTTATCAACTTATTCTTAATAACCAACACAGTTTTGTGGACTTGTCAAAAAACTGTAGTAGGGAAATATTTCTCAGCAAGGATGTCCAGCTTATCAACCAGTAACAAATGTATACATTACCACAATAAGTAAACAATCACCTAAAATAACTAAATGATCACATAATTAAAACTAAACGATCGCATAACAAATAACTAAACGATCATGTAATAGAAAACTAAACGATCGGATAACAAACAACTAAATGATTGCGTAACAAATAACTAAACGATCGTATAACAAACAACTAAATGATCACATTACAAAGAACAAAATGATCGCGTAAACAAAACTAAACAATCACACATCTTTATCTATACGATCGTTTACGTTTCTCTAACCGGTTATTTAAAGAATACTAAATGCTAGTCTAGGATATCTAAACGATCTCTTAAGAACGAATACACGATCATTTAACAAAAGTTAAGAGTGTTAGGATGTATAATCATGCAACGGAAGCAATTAGAATCAATAGGCGCTCTAATTACATTTAATTTGAGTTCTAAAAGCATGTAAAAACAAATTTTCAGAAAAGGGTTTCATGAAAACATACCTTTGAAGAATTTCTCCAATCCAAGCTGCTTCCACGAATTCTCAGCTCCAAATCTACAGTGAACCACCAAGAGATATTTTCTACTACTCTCAACCTCGAATTTGAGTAGTGGAACTCAAGAATGAAGTGAATTGTGAAGGGAATGTGTAAGGGTCTTAGGTAGGGTAGAACTTTCTACAGAATTTTCCTAAAATCCAGCAGTCCTCTAATCCATCAGCAAAAATTGAGAGTTTTATCACCTTTAACCATGCAAGCACCGAAAGATTTTAGCCAAGGCCACCCCAATTTGGTTAAGGAAGTGGGCTAGGTGTTTGTTTGGAGATGAAGACACTAAGACAATCAAAATTGTGGATAAATCCACTTTCTCAATTTTGATTTTTTTTAATTTCTTTTATTTAATTCCGAAATTAAATTGAAGGAAATCAAAACAGAGATCTCCATAAGCAGCGGAAATTGATCATTCCAAATCCTATTCATAATGAATACAAACAATTACAGTCTTAAAAAAAAAACGAACAGGTCATACATAATCAGAAATTATAGCATACTACAAGAAGATATAAAGGATAGAGTATGCGTACCTTTGAAGAACTCTTCTTCAAGTATCCCTCGATCAATGTCCAATGCGTCCAATGATGCACTTGAACGCAACAAACGAAACAACCAACAACATGAACAACTAGATGCCTCTCGAACCCAATCAAGTCTAACTCGATCCACGAACAAATTTAGAATACCACCACAATGGTTACCTTGGTATTCTCAGTATGAGAATCTAGGAGTTGTGGGCTCTGTTTGATCTCGGATTGAGGAAGATAGGAGATATATGATCGAGTAAACGATTGAGTAAGTGGGAGATGAAGACTGTCTATCATATAGACGATGTACTCGATCGTTTAGAAAGTGGAAGCCTATCGTATAGAATTTACTACTCAATCGTGTAGCAACAATCAACGAGTAACTATCGTATAATCAATTCCTAGCTCAATCGTGTATGCTCTCAACGCTATCACTTAGTTAAAAAAAAAAAATTTTACTTGATAGCCTTTTTCGTGAGATTTTTCCAAATTGAATCAACCTCTAATTTTGGAAAAAAAATTTCCTTTTATCTCACGATTACCATAAAACTTCCAATAACCTCTTACTCAAATCGGTTATTAGAGAAAAAGAATTAATTATCATATAATTAATATATTATAAATAAATATGATAACCAACTTATCATATTATATTTATAACCTATAGTTTTAATATTTCATCATATGAAACATATAAACCATAGTTCTTTTTCTATTTTATGATAGTTAATATAAATCATATTTATATTAATTCCACCAATTAATGTATCTAATACATCATATCAATTATATCACATATAATTGAATTTTCTCTTGTTAATTTGAACACTTTAAACTAACCCAAAATCTTATTCTCAACTTGAACCCAATGAGCTATCAAGGGGACCTCATGGACTTGTAGCTTGAAGCTCCAACTGTACGTGAATAACTGACTAAACTCTTTAGTCACGATATCCATCATCCGTTAACTGTTGATCACTCCACTAAAGACCGACATCTATACCCTTCGCACTACAAATATATTTCTGTGTCCATATGACTAATCAACAGTGTGATAACCCTTTACAAATCACTCGTAAGTACATTTGGCCAATTTACCGTTTTGTCCCTGTAGTTATATCTAACTCCTTAAATACCACTGATTCCTCTAATGAACAATAAGTCATAGACCTACTATGACTGAGTCGAAGAGAGGGTGTGACCACTGTGTTCAAGACCCTGAATCAGCCCTTAAGGGAGCAATTTATCTACTTACCCCTGCTTCGGGGAAGGAGTGAATTTCGTCTTGTGTAGCTGAGTTCCCAGCTCACCAATCAGACGAATCCCCAAAAATGTAGGCTTGTTGAGTTATAATCTGGCCACTCTCACCCATACTAATCAAAGGACTGCCTTCATAGGCAGGAGTTCCCAACTCACTCAGGATTAAGGTCATATCACCTATGGTCATTTTAGTGAAATGTAAGTTTCAATTATCAATGGCGTTATATAAAGAGACTAATCATCTCGTGGTCCGGTCTTATACAAAATCTTTGTATAGGACACCCCCGCTCGCATGTCTCCACATGAATGGTCAAGATCAAACCATTTGTAGAACTTTACAACACTTATAACATCTACAAAGCGGGTTATATCCTTAGTGTCACTAGGATAAGGTATCCCTTCTTTATCCTTATACTATAGACCATTTAGGTTATTACTTAAGGCGTGATCCACTTGTATGTCTCACATACATGCTTAAATTATATGAAATAACCATGGATCTTAATTTATTGAATTTGAGTAAATGCAAATAAAATAACATTTATTTTATTAATAACAATGTGTGTACAAAATGTTTACAAACTACGAGACCACCGGGAGAATTAGGACACCAATCCTAACAATCTCCCACTTGTCCTAATGCCTCGAGAGACTAATGTACAATACATAAACAGTACAATATACAATAAACCAGGGCATACTCTATACCCCAGTATCATCTCCAACTTGCCCTAGACAAGGTGCCGCTTGTTCCACAGACCTAGATTCTTCAAATGACCCTTGAACACTTTAGCCGTGAGAGCCATCAACAATTAGTTTCTCTTTTAGTCCCTTGACATTCAAGAAAGATTGAAGATTATCTTTGGACTAACACTACTGGTTTCTTTGTCATCCATCCATTTTAGCTAAAAAAGTGAGAATTGACGTTCAAACAATTCTTGCAACGAGTCCATGATCTAACGTGCTGTGATCATGTTCTCAACCCTGTTGGCCAATGCATCAGGTATGCTAGCCAAAATATGAAGTTGGGCCATCGAATTAGCCTTCATCCACAACTCATATGCATTACAAACATTTCGCGGTGCATTAAGGGTCGGGACTTGAGGACACTCCTCAACCATGACAAACTCGAGGTCGTTTACCACGAAATATGTTTTAAGAGACTCTTTTCAATGTATGTAATCGATCAAATTAAAAGAGGCAACTAACAGAAAATCATACATGTTGCTGATAAAACAAACACATTGATCTACATTAGATTTTAGCAAATACTCTTTAAAACAAAATCCAATCTGATTTAGCAAAATTTAAATGAACCCCATGTGACATCTAGTTTTGCAATGACGCTTCAGTGGTTTAGGACAAAAGCCACCAAAAGGTAGTCAATTTATCCCTCCTCTGAATTGAGACACTCTCAACTAGTTATTAATACAAGAGCAACTCTTGTTCTTATAGCGATTAACCATCATTGATTTGGTCAAGAAATCATTAACTTGCTTAACAATTTCCCGTAAATGTGACCCTTCATTTTAGATCCTAAAGTTCCACTCCAAGCAGCCAATCCAAAGGGAAAAAAGATGTTGGGACAAAAACTAAAGCGACCCTATCCATTTCTGGAGTTCACCTTGATATTGACCAACCACACAAACCATCCGAAGGGGGACGCTCCCAGGGCGCCACGAGGTCGTGCAAGAAGATCTCACAGTGCAAACCAATGAAGGAGACTGCAGGACATGTTGACACACATCATTCACCCACTTACTATAAATACTCTCTCTGTCCACCTTGATATTGACTCATGCAAATACCATCTGAAGGGGATGCTCCCAGGGTACCACGAGGCCAAGCATAAATCTCATGGTGTGAACATTCAGGGAGAAACGTGAGTGGAATTGATTTATCATATATATATTTTCCTCCCACTGAGTATTTTAATAACCTAAGGTTTAGTTTACTTAAAAAAACACGGCTAATGATTTTAACTAAGTGACTTTTTAGGTTTGCCCAAAAGTAACTCTTACTTTAGAAAATGGAACAACTTTTTATCATCATTCATTAAACTCTTTAACGAAGTCTTTGATCAACTGTTACATGCTTGTAGCAAATCTATCTAATTTACCTTTCCAGGTAGGTTCTCAGGTAGGGGTGTTCCGTTTCCGTCAGCTTAAATACCCCAGCCTAGCCAGAACCCACCTTAGAGAAAAGGTCCCTTATAGATAGATTTAATACAAATTTAATCTTTTATGGAAATCAATTTAATCTTCTTAAACTGATTTAAAAGATTAAACTTAGGTATTTAACCTCATTAGAACCATGAACTTAGGTCTATCTCAATCAAATTTTAAAACCCTTTTAAAACATGAGTTTACCTAAGTTCGCATGCAACTCTTTCTTATTGATTTTAGTTCTAATTTCCATTATAACACTTATAAAAGGAAACAACTAAAACCAACCACAATATAAAGCAACACATACAAGGCATTCATAACTCTTATAAATAAGCCTAAGTGTCATGCTCCATGCATTGTTCATTCATTACTACTTTTATATAACTCTTATATAACAAAGAAATGAATCAAGCATACATGCTCCCATATACCCTTATACCATAACTCTTTTAATATAAAGATGATGCATGAATATGTTTAATGCATGCATAAATATAACTCTTATATTATATGATGCATGAGCATGCTTTCTTGTAATTTCATCATGCCATTTACTATATTATAACACTTATAATATATGATGCATGAATAACTGTATAATCTAAGGTGAGTTTTAAAACTATATGTCATACATTATGGCATATATATATAAACATACATCTCATGTATATTAAGTAAAAAATGATAGACCGGGATAATTAGCCTCAATCCTAAAAAAGAAAGCTAACTATTACAAAGAGCAATGAGTCTACCGGTTCAAACAGGCAAATCAGGTCTTGAACCATCCTGGAGAAGCCGCGTCTCCTTGATCATGTAACAACTCCTTGTGATCTTCTAGCAATGCTGTATGAGCATAAACGATCATTTAGCAATGATCGGGAACCTTTAATTATGCGATGAAGCATGAAGGTCACGCGATCGTGTAGCGCACATCGTGCAACACATGCCTTAAACGATCAAGTAGACGACAACAATGCGATGAAGCATAATCGTCTAAATGATCGTGAAACAAGCATCAAGTATCGTATACCAGATGATCGTGTAGTCAATGACTATGCAATGAAGGATGCTGAACTACACGATCGTTTAGTGCGCGCGCCCATTAAACGATGAGCATCAAATACTCTATGCAATCGTTTACCTCAAGCGTCCACGTGATCGTGCAACCAACGCTATACGATAGAGTAAACTCTTTACCCAATCGTTTAGCATAAGTTATACGATCGCTTAGTAAATACTAAACGGTCGGGTATAACTTTTCTACACGATCGTTTAGCCAAATCTTAATGATCGTTTAGCTTGGGCTACACGATGCGACCAACCTTTGGTCTTCTTCCTCGATGAGATCTGCATCTCCATGCTTCGAAACTTCATCACGAACGATGCAAAAAACTTCAAACATTTTGAATATAAACTTGATTGTTTGTTAATTATGCCCAAAAATACAGGGGCTCTTACAAATTAATACTTTGTAAACTTAAAGAAAGCTTTAAACAAAGGCAATCATCCCGTAAACATCCATCAATACTTCCACAAACACATTTAACTCTTAAGCGCAATGTAGAAAACTTAAAACCCACCACGACTGTAAAAGAAGTTCAATATAAAAATGAAATTTGGAATATCAGAACAACCTAGATCTGATACCAATTGAAGGAAATCAAAACAGAGATCTTCATGAGCAGCGGAAGTGGATCGTTCCAAATCCCATTCAGAATGAACACAAACAATATTAAGTCTTATACGGAAACGAAAAGGTTATGCATAATCAGAAATTACAACATACTACAAGAAGATACAAGGGATAGAGTATGCATACCTTTGAAGAACTCTTCTTCAAGTATCCCTTGATCAATGTCCAATACGTCCAACGATGCACTCTAACGCAACGAACGGAATAGCCAACAACACGAACAACTGGATACCCTTCGAACCCAATCAAGTTCAACTCGATTCACGAACGAATTTAGAACACCACCGCAATGGTTACCTTGGTATTCTCGGTGTGAGAATCTAGGAGTTGTGGGCTCTGTATTATCTTGGATTGAGGAAGATAGAGGTATACGATCGAGTAAGTGGGAGATGAAGACTGTCTATCGTATAAATAATGTACTCGATTGTTTATAAAGTGGAAGCCTATCGTATAGACTTTGCTACTCGATCGTGTAGCAACGATCAACGAGTAACTATCGTATAGTCAACTCTTAGCTCGATCGTGTATGCTTTCAAAGCTATTGCTTAGTAAAAAAAAAACTTTTTACTTGATAGCATTTTTCGTGAGACTTTTCTGATTGAATCAACCTCTAATTTTGGAAAACAATTTTCTTTTTAACTCACGGTTACCATAAAACTTTCAATAACCTCCCACTTAAATCGGTTATTAGAGAAAAAGAATTAATTATCATATAATTGATATATTATAAATAAATATGATAACCAACTTATCATATTATATTTATAACATATAGTTTTAATATTTCATCATATGGAACATATAAACCATAGTTCTTTTTCTATTTTATGGTAGTTAATATAAATCATATTTATATTAATTCCTCCAATTAATGTATCTAATACATCATATCAATTATATCACATATAATTGAATTTCCTCTTGTTAATTTAAATACTTCAAACTAACCCAAAATCTGATTCTCAACTTGAACCCATTAAGCTACCAAGGGAACCTCATGGACCTGTAGCTTGAAGCTCCAATGGTACATGAATAATTGATTAAACTCTTTAGTCACGAGATCCACCATCCGTTAACTGTTGGTCACTCCACTAAAGACCGATAGCTGCACCCTCTGCACTACAGATATATTTCTATATCCATATAACCAATCAATAGTGCGATAACCCTTCACAAATCGCTCGTAAGTATAGTTGGGCTAATTTACCATTTTGCCCTTGTAGTTACATCTAAATTCTTAAGTACTACTGATTTCTCTACTGAACAATAAGTCATAGTCCTACTATGACTGAGTCTTCTCTTCCAAAGAGAGAGTGTGGCCAATATGTTCAAGACCCGAAACCAGCCTTTAAGGGAGCAATTTATCAACTTACCCCTACTTCGGGAAAGGAGTGAATTCTGTCTTGTGTAGCTGAGTTCCTAACTCTCTAATCAGACAAATCCCCAAAAAAGTAGGCTTGTTGAGTTGGAAATCTGACAACTCTCAACCATACTAATCAAATGACCGCCTTCATAGGCAGGAATTTCCAACTCACTCAGGATTAAGGTCATGTCACTTATGGTCATTTTAGTGAAATGTAAGTGTTAATTATCAACGACGTTATATAAAGAGACTAATCATCTCGTGGTCCGATCTTATATAAACTCTTTGTATAGGACACCTCGCTCGCATGTCTCCACATGAATGGTCAGGATCAGACCATTTGTAGCACTTTACAACACTTGTAACATCTACAAAGCGGGTTGTATCCGTAGTATTACCAGGATAATGTATCCCTCATGTATTCTTATACTACAGACCATTTAGGTTATTACTTAAGGCATGATCCACTTGTATGTCTCACATACATGCTTAAGTTACATGAAATAACCATAGATCTTAGTTTATTGGATTTGAGTAAATACAAATAAAATAATATTTATTTTATTAATAACAATGTGTGTACAAAATGTTTACAAACTACGAGAACACTGGGAGAATTAGGATATTAATCCCAACAAAAATCCACAATTTCTAAATTTGAATTTGAAAAAATGAAATTTAATTTGATTTTAATTAATTAAAATTTTAAAAATAATTTAATATCAAATATTAAATTAATCAAACACCTAATTTTAAGCTGAATCTATTCATGTAATTAATATTTAAATCAATATTTAAATTTTACAAACTCTCCAATTTCGTTTAGTTTCGATAAATTGAATGTTAATTATATCAAATATAATTATATAAACCCCAATTGAAATTTGAACACTTCAAATTGAAAATCCTAAATTCAATTTGAACATTTCAAAATGAAATTCAATTTGAACACTTCAAATTGAAATCATTTCAAATTCACCCAATTTACTAATTCAAGGTGTTCATATTTTGCGAGCTAGTAGAGGGACCTTATGGACCTACAGATCATGAGCTCCAACGATTTGAGATTAATTGGCTAAAACTCTTTAGACCGAATTAATCAATATTCGTTAACTACCGAGTCACACCACTATAGCTCGATAGTTGCACTCTCCTCACTGTAGATATATTTGTGTCTACTTGATTTAACCATAATTAGAAAGTCAACCATTCACAGGTTATTCGTAATAACGATTGGGTCAAATGTTGTTTTACCCCCAGAATTACATCTTGCTCATTAAGCTCCACTGATCTTCTAATGAATAATTGGTTTTTGATCAAATCACTAAATTGGATCCCTCTCAGGCCAATGAGAGGGTGAAGCCCCTTATTCAAGACCTGAATTTAGCACTTAAAAGAACAATCTTCTCCTATCCTTGAATTCGGTCTTCCACCCTATGTCTCCAGCTATCTACCCAGTATTATCCCTGAAATAGGAGGCTTATTGAGCTGGCGCTGTTGAGCCAACCCTCACCTATGCAAATTTAAGAATAATCCCAAATAAACAGAAGTTCATAGTTAGCTTAAGATTAAGATCGAGTTACCTAGGTCATCTATGCGAAATAGTCAGTCTTAAACAGTAAACAACGTTATAAAGTAAGAGTGACTTATTTCTTGGTCCATTCTTATGCAAACTCATTGCATAGGGCGCCTCTACTTCTCATGTCAATACATGAACGAATCAGGATCACTTGGTTTGTAGCACCTTACAACAAATTGTAATGATTACAGAGTGGGCTGCATCCGATAGTGTTACTAGAATTAGACTATTTTGGCTATTTACTCGAACTTGATCCATCTTTATGTCTGCACATAAAGTTCAAGTATTCATATAATAGCCATGGATCTTAGTTTATTGGATTTAGTCTTTATAAGTGCAATTTATAAATTCAATAACAATTTTATTGAATAAATGTTGAATAACATCTTTGTTGATAATAGAAAATATTTAAGTTTACAAACTGCGAGTTTTAGGACATACAACCGAACAGAGAGATTGTTTAACAAAAGGTAGGCGCGAACGTATGCGAACCTTAAACGACCAGCGAGAACCCAAAACGAATATCAACATGCATTCAATGAGCAGAGTCACATACCTTTCAAAGATTGATGATGGTGGGAAATGTGTACAAACGACCAGCGGGAAGGTAGTCAAATGCTCGGATGAAGATGGGGGGCGGCGAGAGAAAACGAGAGAAAAAACTAGAGAAAACGAGAGCCAAAATTGCACAGTTAGAGATGTTAGCGAAAAAGTGGGGTGAACGATCCTTCGTAAAGTGGTCTGAAGAATTGTTTAAATTAGGGACAAAATTAATATTTCACATGGGAAAAAGGTCAGCCATAGATAAGTTTTTAGGAATAGGCCATTTATAGAAAAGTTTTTGAGATTTGGGTCATTTTGTAAAATTTTTTGGGAATTTTGGAGATTACCAAGTTGGGGCTTTATGTTACTATATCTATTTTTTTTATGTACACCTTCCCCAGCAAAAGCAACAATCTCCACAGATTCATTGGCAAAGTAATTCCCAATCTCCCTTTCTTCCTTCATCAAATTATGTTTTTGGGTCTGCTGTGCTCACAGTTTTATATGGATTGCTTATTGACAAACATTTTTCCTTATTAACACTATCTGTGTGTTCTTCAATTCCATTTCATTTTATAATTTATGGATCTTTTAGGATTTTTCATTAAATGAAAATTCACTGATTTTCAAGGTATACAAACTAGTTGATGCCTATTTCACCATCTTTTGTAAATTTTAATTAGAAATAACAGAGTAATTTATAGGAAAAGTAGTTTTCAATGATGTTGTTGATACTGAGATTGGTGAGTTTAGATAAATGAAGGACCATGTTCATATCCTCTGGACAGATAATTATTTCTAGTTTTGTTTATTTTATACTTAATATTCTCTATTTGTTGACAATTCTTTGAGCGTTCGAGGTAGTATTGAAATCTCAGAAGTTACTCTATAGTCGAGAGTCTAGACTTTTATATGAATTGAGTCTAATTTATCAACATTTTTAGCTTCATTAGAAGTGTAGAGAACTATAGATACAACAGTATTGTTCTTATTGATCTTCAGAAGCAATATGGGGTGATATTATGTTCAATTATCCAAGTTATAATTAGTTACTTTCTCCTCTGTAATCTTATATAGTATATCCTCCCGAGGGAACGAGGCCTCCGTTAAGAGAGATGACATGTGAATTGGCTTGAAAGAACAACATTCGTTGACGATATGTGGTCTATGACTAATGCAGTATTTAAGTCATATTTTCGTAGTTGTCGAGCTAATTGGATAACATGTATATGTCTGTGTATAGAGGAGTAATCGATGACTATCAACAGTTAGGAGCAATTACGTTGGAGGAGATGGGGAATAAATGTAATAGAGTATCTGTCAATTTGTCTACCTAGGTTAGACTCGATGTAGTGAATATGTGCAATGATGCTTTATATATAGAATATTTTACCTTGAGATTGGTAATATAAGTTTATGTATATATAAGTTACAAGCTATGTTTATATTAATACCAGAGATATATGCTATATGATTTACATTAGGTTGAACATGGAAGACAATTTGACTATTTTTTAAATTAATAATCTACTGATTTGAATACACTTATGTGTTAACAATCAAGTTATTTCTCTCCCACACCCTATTATACTAAAAATCATTTAAATTATTTTTAAATGAGTAATATTTGAGTGGATTTCAACATACAGTCATTATTATGCATTCTACTATCATCATATACACAATTTAAAAGGCAATTTTGATTAGATAGCATTGTTCAAGGTTGCCATTTGGAGATATGGCAAAAAGAAAAAAAAAATTATTGGATTTATAGCAAGGCTCCATGCATGTGATCAATTTTTCCTTTAAATTCCAATATTACCCTCCACGGTTTCTGAAAATGTTTTTTCATATTTGTCACTTTCTTATCATTTTGTGTGAGTTTATTTTCTTTAGTTTAATGCATGCATTGAGATTGAATGACTAGGGAAAAAACTGTTTTTTTTTTTTTTTTTTTTTTTAATAAAAAAAAAATCACTTTTATTTAAACTCTTTTAATAAAAAGAGTTTAAAATAGATTTTGAAAGTGTTTCAATAGCTTTCTTGATTGGTTGTCAAACACTCTATTTAATCATTTTTAAATTAAACACTCGAAAAGTTAATCGAATATATTCTTATTTTATTTGGTCTAATGCATACATTGGGTAGTGTTTTTTTTGAGAAAGACAATAACAACACCAAAAAAAACAATTTAGAAAAGACACTTATGGATATTTAGAGTGGAATCCACCCATGGTGGGTGATTTTCCACCCAAATTTAGGAGTAGGAAGTTCGTGCACTAAAGAATTGCATTTTCGATTAGCATCGGAGAACTTGTGGATGGCATGTTGCTAAAATGAGAAGATACATAATGGGTTAAGGTTTCAATACGAGGTCATTTAAGTAAATATGCTCAATGGCAATTTTGAAAATAAGTCAAATTTCTTTCCGTCTTAGGGGAAAATTTTCACAAACTAACCCAATAACCAAAAACTTTTCTATGGAAGATCTATTTCTAAAAATTTTATTCTCATTGACCTTTATGTCTTGTAAAATATCATATTTACTCCCAAATTTAAAACCTCTTCTTAACCCGCCCAACTTCTTTATCCTACAATGATTTCTTCAGCGATGGATAACAGATGTATTGAACGCAACACCAACATTCTACCAAAGCATTTATTCTTAATTAATATTCTACCGACAACATTGGATGTTATTGATATCAGGAATGGAAGATCACTCTCAGTTATTCACTTTCAGTTGAACTCCCCAACTTCTTCTCCCATTATTTTCTCTGAGTTTCAATCGAACTTTCTCATTGCCCATCACTTTCATCTTCATTAAGTCCATTTTGTCTTTGAGTATAAAGCAAGATCGTTCGTCAAAACCAAAAACAGAGAGAAGGTAAGTGTTTACGAAGTATTTTTCTTCCAATATCGTGTTCCTAAAAGATGAGAGATCAATCACCATAATGTAAGTGATTGTTTAGTATTATATAAACGTTCGCTTATATAAACTAAACGATCACTTACATTAAGATGGGAGATTGCTTATATATTGTTGGACGATCACTTATATATTACTAGGTAATCGCTTATAACGTGTTGGGCGATCACTTACTTTAGTGGCAATTCGAATCCAATTTTCAAATTTCTGATTGCAGATAAATGACGCTAATTCGTATCTTGGTACGATTTGATGGAGAATGGGATCAGTCCATATGCAATTATGTTGGAGGTCACATGAAAAGTCTGAAGGTAAAAAATGATATAACGTATAGTGAATTAATGAGTATTTTGCACCAACGACTGAATATTGATTCGTATATGTTTGATATACACATATATTTTGTTATAATATATTGGTCTCGGCTCCCTCAATTGACATAGTCGATGATGAAGACCTTAACATTTTTAGAAGGTCATGATGCATCCCAAATGTTGTTGTTTGTATCAGTTATACCTCATAAAAGACATGGAGTAGACAAGGATAATATGTACTAGCAGTATAATCCAACAATTCCACTCATTCTAACACATAATATTCATACAATATCTTCATGAGTATATTTATCAAATACATCATGACCTCCAGATGTCTCCTAACGGTCAGCATGGGTATCGAGGGAGTGTTTATCAGTGTTATTCTCATCATGTCTTATTTGCTCGCCCGCTTGCATCAGATCCACCTCTCTTAGTCGATCTTCCTTTTACCTTATCTCATCCACTATGAAGCAACTCTAAATCTAGAGAACCAATGAGCGGAAGCAAATCGTTCCAAATCCCATTATGAAAGAACAAGAACATTTACAATCAAACAACAACAATTATGCATAAAGTCTAACTTACAGCATGCTTCTAAGTTAAAGAGAAAAGAATCGAGTAAACATAGGATCAAGTAAACATACCTTTGAAGAATTATTTCTTTACATATTTACTCGATCCAACACTAATACGTCCAACAGCACGAACGCAATGCAAGCAATTCAGCAAGTCAGCACGAACTGGTAAATACTCGATCACAATCAAGTAAAACTCGATCCTCGACCCTCGAACGGAAACTCGACACTACCACTCGGCTACCTTGGTATTCTCGATGTGAGAATCCAGGAATTGTGGGCTCTATATGGATTTGGGTAAAGGTATGGAGGAATTGGACGATCGAGTAGATGATCGAGTAAGTGGGAGAAGGAAGAAGCCTATCGTATAGACTTGTGTACTCGATCGTTTAGCAAGTGATAACTATCGCATAGAATACTCGATCTATATTTGAATACTCGATCTATATTTTTCTCTCTCAACAAGTTATCGTATAACTTTATCCTCTTTGAGCTGAATGACAAAAATGAAAACTAATTTCACTTTATTCATTCGGTTGCCATAAATGGACTAAAACCACTCACTAAGGTGGTTATTTGGAGAAAAACTAATAATAATTATCTCATAATTAATTTATTATAAATAAATATAATAACTAATTTATCATATTATATTTATAACCTATAGTTTTAATATCACATCATATGCAACATATAAACCATAGTTCTTTTTCTCATTTATGACATTTAACATAAATCATATTTATATTAATTCCTCCAATCAATTAATGTATCAAATACATCAAATCAATTATATTACATATAATTGAATTAATTTAATTATATCATATATAATCAAATTCCCTCTAGTTAATTTGAACAATTCAAACTAACTCAAAAACTGATTCTCAACATTAATCCATTGAGCTACCAAGGAGGTCTTATAGACCTGTAGCTTGAAGCTCCAACGGTACGTGAATAACTGACTAAACTCTTTAATCACGATATCCACCATCCATTAACTACCGGGCACTCCACTAAAGACCGACAGATGTACTTTTCGCACTATAGATATATTTTTGTGTCCATCAGATATAACCAATCAACAGTATGGTGACCCTTCACAAATCGCTCGTAAGTACAACTAGACCAATTTACCATTTTTCCCTTGTAGTTACTCTCTAAATCCTCAAGTACTATTGATTCCTCTAATGAACAATACATCATAGTCCCACTAGGACTAAACCCTTCTCGGGCCAAGAGAAGTTGTGGCGCTAAAGCCCTTAAGAGAGCAATTTATCTACTTACCCCTGCTTCTGGGAATGAGTGAATTCTGTCTTGTGTATCTGAGTTCCCAGCTCCCCAATCAGATGAACCCCCAAAGTGGTAGGTTTGAGTCGGCGATCTAGCACTCGCACCCATGCAAATTAAAGGATCGCCCTCATAAGCAGGAGTTCACAACTCACTCAGGATTAAGATCATGTTACCTATGGTCATCCTAGTGAAATGAAAGTCTCTGTCATGAATGGCGTTATATAACGAGACTAAACATTTTGTGGTCCGATCTTATATAAGCTCCTTTGTATAGAGTATCCTCGCTTGCATGTCTAATACATGAATGATCAGGATCAAACCATTTGTAGCACTTTATAACACTTGTAACACCTATAAAGCGGGCCATACTCGTAGTGTCACTAGGATGGTTTCCCTCCAATATCCATGTACTACAGACCATTTAGGTTATCACTTAAAGTATGATCCACTTGTATGTCTCCACATACATGCTTAAGTTACAACGATAATCAGGGATCTTAGTTTATTAGTTTGTGGTTAATGCAACTAAAATATCTTATATTTCATAGACTGGAGTGAATAAAATATCTTATATTATATATCACATAATTGTTTATTAGAGACTGTGAATGAGATAAGTGAGAGTTATTAGAGACTGAAGTGAATAAAAAGAGAGAATGTGAGTGAGATAAGTGAGAGTTATTAGAGAGAGTGACGTCAGAGAGAGCGATACTGGAGAGAGCGACACCAGAGAGAGTGATACTGGAGAGAGTGACACCAGAGAGAGCGATGGCGACGAGAGCGAATCCAGCGAGATTTAAACATAATATTTTTTTATAATTTTTTCTGAAGGAGTTTACTGATTGAATCTTTATTTCATGCAGGAATGATTTAAGATGGCAACACGTTTCAGAATACCCGTAATCGACCGATTTCCCAGTCAAGTAACGAGTTTGGCCTACATTGCTAATGCAAACAAGATTGTGAATAAGAAGCTTACGCCAAGGCAGTTAGACATATTCAAGAGAACAGTTTTTGGGCGATTTATGGACATTGACATGGTGTTTAACAGCCCAATTATCCATCATATGTTGCTGAGAGAAATGAAGAGGACGAGATCTAACTCAATGTCATTCTCTGTTTGTGGATAAGTCGTCACTTTTTCGAAGGATGTTTTTTTGTTGATGACTGGTTTGTGGCGATCCCTAACACGAGTTGATCAGAATGAGCAGTCCTCGTATGAACTTGCAATAAAGTATTTTGGTAATCGAGTGACGAAGGACACCTTACATGTCCGTATACTTGAAGAAAAATACAAGGAGTTGGAGTTTGAAAATG
>NC_052360.1:71927011-71993074 GCF_009727055.1 Benincasa hispida | reverse complement strand
TGTGAAGATCACAGTAGTCTACTATACTAAGGTTGTAATATGGGAAAAAACAAATAGAAAAATGCAGTGGACCTCAAAATGTTTTAAGTACGTTCAAAACTTGAGTACTCAACAGTCTCATTGATGGGGTACCATTATTTAGGAGAGGACACTGGATGCCCTAAAGGCTGCATTGAATGATAAAAGCAGTCTATACAGATGAAGGTGAAAGGAAATAAAATTACGTTGTGAAGTACTCTTTGTGTGGATTTCCACAAGCGTTTCAGGTAAATTTTGATCCCTAACACGAGTTGATCAGAATGAGCAGTCCTCGTATGAACTTGCAACAAAGTATTTTGGTAATCGAGTGACGAAGGACACCTTACATGTCCGTATACTTGAAGAAAAATACAAGGAGTTGGAGTTTGAAAATGTTGAGGATGCTGTGAAGATCACAGTAGTCTACTATACTAAGGTTGTAATGATGGGAAAAAACAAATAGAAAAATGCAGTGGACCTCAAATGTTTTAAGTACGTTCAAAACTTAGAGTACTACAACAGTCTTGATTGGGGTACCATTATTTAGGAGAGGACACTGGATGCCCTAAAGGCTGCATTGAATGATAAAAGCAGTCTATACAAGATGAAGGTGAAAGGAAATAAAAATTACGTTGTGAAGTACTCTTTGTGTGGATTTCCACAAGCGTTTCAGGTAAATTTTCTTAACATAATAATCGTGTTGTTTAATTTAACATTACTATTTTTCTTAATATATGTTAAATTTTATTTAAGTATGGACATATGAGATCTTAGCTGCATCGATAGCTGGGAACATTGCGGAGCGAAGGAGCAAGGTGGCTTTGCCCCGCATATTACGATGGTCATGCTCCCACTCAGTGTCCTTCAAAGTACTCGAGAGAGAGATATTCGAGTCTAACAATGTACATTTACTCTATGCTATGTTTATCTAGTTGTTAAATTGACACTAATCATTTTACTGGGTTGTTAATGCAGATAAAGATTAAAGAGGGTATTATCATGACAAATGCTGAGAGGGAGTTTCGGGATATCCCAGTGGACAGACGACCTATATTTAATCTAGGTGCAGATGATGATAGTGTTGAAAGTGGCAATTGGTCGATTAGTGATGAGGGTAGTTCTAAAAGTGAAAGTGATGGTGATGATCATCATGGAGATGACAATGATGAAGTTATTAGGGTGGAGGGAAGGGATGAACACGAGCATTATGAGCACAAGGATGCTGAATGTGGAAGGGTGGAAGAAGGGACATACACACCTAGTGATGATATGTTCCATGATGTGGTGGGGGCGTACACGATGAGGACGAGTTGAACCCATCTAATGTCCATCTTGCGGACTCCCGTAGAGAGCGATCTGTGGATGAGGAGTGTGCTGCCCACCGCAAGGAGGGAGCCAATCCTGACGATTCTAATTATTCATACCTGCGGACCATTGACAGCTCACTATCAAGATTGGATGGTCATATATCGAGTTTAGATAGTCATGTATCCAATATGGAGGAAAATATGACAGACGTGAAAGGATAATTGTCAGCCATCTCACTGTTGCAGTCTATGTGCAAGGTTTGCATTTACTATCATTTTATGTCTTTACGTGATTAGTTTTTACGTGTTCGTGAACTCACCATTTTACTTTACTAATTTGAAGGGTTCCACGGTGAATGAGGAGATGACAAGGTCATCCATCCCATCTCAGGATCCCGATACCAATAATGTGACTGCCTCTGATACTCCCATCCCCCTTATAGAGCCTCAAAATACCACCACTTCACCTATTCTCATTCCCCCTCTAGAGCCCGATACCACCACAACATCACCAACTGACGTCGAACCTATAGAGGTCGACGTCCCACAAACAAAGCCCGACATGTTTGCCTTAGTCACCATGCCACATACAGAGGCTGACATGTCTGACATCCTAGAGGTCAATACTTCTGGGATTGTTACGACCACAAAAGAAGTTACACTGGTGAGTAATTTATTGGTCAGTAATCTTTGTTTATATTTTTATATTTCTTGATGAGTAATTTTTGTTATCTGTTTATGTAGGAATCTCGAAGAATTAGTCATAAGAGGAAACCTATTGATAAATATACCCCTCCAGCTCAAGTAAAGAAGAAAAGTGTGGTTAAGCATCCTCTCCTAGGTGTAGCTACGTCACTATCCAGAGCGATTATCATATACAACGTAACACATGATGTTCCACAAAATATCGTTACAGAAATGATGGGCTGGATCTCGGACGAGAATACCGACAATGAAGTTCGAGAGAACTCCTTTAAACCATTCGCCAAGCAATTCTTCAAGGAATTGATTTCCCCGAGTTCGTGGGTTGAGTGCGATGTAAGTTTCCTAGTCTTGACATCTTTACATGTTGGATATCTTGTACTTTTACTAATATAATAATTTTTTGTGCAGACCATAAATATTTTATTTTATTTTATGAAAGAAAAATTTTATACCCGGCCTGACATGTGCATGCACAAGATCACCATCTTGCTAATTGGTGTAACGGTAAATTTTGATATTTCATTACTTAACTTCTCATTTTATTTCATTACTTAACTTCTCATTTTATTTCATTACTTAACTTCTCATTTTATTTCGTTACTTAGCTTCTCATTTTATTTAACAGAGTCACCTTAATGCTCATGGTGGGGTATTTAAACGAATAAAGAATAAGACACTTCTGGAGGCTGCCCTAACATGGGAGGATGAAGACACGTATAAGGGCTACGTCACCGGTAAATTCGATATCAAATAGGCAGATGTGGATCTTGTTTATATGGCGATGAATATCAATGAGCACTGGATGGTCCTTGCAATGGACATTAACAGAGGCCACATATTCGCGTTCGATTCACTTCCGTTATACACACCAATGACAAAGCTGGTGAATTGGCTAGAGCCATTGACTGTCATAGTACCATCCCTACTTCACTACTGTGACGTGGATCATTCAAAGCCGCACTTATCCCTAGCCGTTGGAAAATCTTGTGACCTATGAACGTCGACATACAACACGGGTTGCTTGATTGTGGCATCTTTGCAATAAAATTACTAGAACACCTGGTGACTGGTGCTGATCCATCCATAATCACTCAGGAGAAGATGAGTGAATATAGGATGCAGTTAGCGTGTCAACTATGGGCGAACACTCCATATTTTTTGTGTATAGAACATGTATTTTTTATTGTATTTTTTTTATGTATGTAAAAACATGTATTTTTTATATATGTAAAACATGTATTTTTTATGTATGTAAAAACATGTATTTTTTATATATGTAAAACATGTATTTTTTATGTATGTAAAACATGTATAATTGAGCTATTGCTCTTTTCATTGTATCATTGTATCAATGGTATACATGTATAATTGAACATGTATTTTTTATATAAGTTCAAAGTTCAAAGTTCAATATTATACATTTTATCAAAACATGTACAATTGAGCTACTGCTCTTTTCATTATATCAATGGTATATAGAACATTATATCAAAGTTCAAACATTGAGAAAGCGAGATTTTGAGAGAGAGCGAGATTGAGAGAGTATGAAGTTATTGTTTTTTGTTACAAGTATGAAGATTGAGAGAGTATGAAGATTGCTATTATAGAAATACTCCAGCTTGTTATTGTTTTTTATTTACAAAATGAAAGTATGAAGTATGAAAAAGTATGAAGTATGAAGTATGTTACAAGTATGAAAAAGTATGAAGTATGTTACAAGTATGACGTATGAAAAATTGATCAATGGTATTTATAACAAATGAAATGTTACAAGTTAGTTATAAACTAAACTAGATGAGAGGTGTTTGTGTCACGATTTCTGGCATTTTCAGTACGTCGCACGGTTGTGTGTGGTTCGCTACAATTTTGGCGGTTATGCCCATAATTCCCACATCGATCATATTTCATTTGTTTGTGAAATTCTCCTCTAGCTGGTATTCTTCTCACTCTCCGTCGCCCGGCTTGTGCCATAAACTTCGGAGAAAGGATAGTCTTTTCTACATATCCAGGAGGTCTCTTCCATTCAGATATGTGGCCAAGTGGATCTATAGGCTCCGCATACGCAGTCATTAGAGAGTCCATTGTATAAAATCGACTGCAAAGACTCTAGATGGGTATATTTTATTCCTTGGCAGCAACAATTGCATGTGAACACAGGATACCAAGTGAGTCAAATTCCTTACACGTGTATTTATTCGTGTGAAGATTGACAATACCGTCCAATTGATTATCTTGCACCTGGACCCGATAACAATCAATAGGCCCAACCCGATATCGTCTGCCCTTATCGGCCTCACTTGCCAATCAAGTTTCACAGTAGTCAGAGTGCAATATCGTTCGAGATGTCGAGTAATTCCTCTGTTCGTAGAACCACGATTGGAGCATTCCTCTAACATGTTCAATCAAGCATACTATAGGCAATAGTCGATACTCTTTAGTTAACGAATTGAAACACTTTGCACTGTTGGATGTCATGTTATCATATCTTATTCTATTTAGTAAACTTGTGCCCACCTTTGAAGATCGATGTCTTCTAGATATTTCATGACAACACCGTCTTGAAAACTACGGAGTTTGTCCCATTTTGTCTGGAACTCTGTCATGCGAAATGCTCTTCCTGCATCTCTAAATATCCCAACAACCGTGCTATCCTTAAAGTTTGTAACAAGATTTTGTTCTATATGCCATGTGCACAATCCATGAAATGTCGTGGAAAAAATGCACGAATAGCATTGTTGATAGATACCATCCGATCAGACACAAACACCAGATTATCGGGTTCTCTGATATTGCATTTCAAGTTTGACATAAACCATTTCCATGATCGATCGGTTTCATTGTCTACTATTGCATATGCTAGTGGGTATAATTGATTGTTCCCATCCATAGAAACCGCAATCAACATGGTGCCTTTGTATTTTCCTTTCAAGTGCGACCCATCAACAATTATCATAGGCTGATAGGTTGCGAAACTTCTAATACAAGGCCCTAATGCCATAAACATATACATGAAATGCACCTCATCTTCAAGTTCAATATCAAAGACTGTACCCGAATTCTCTATTTTTAACGCTTCTTCATAAGCATATAGTATGGAATATGAGTATTCTGGAGTACCTCTAGTGAGATCATACGCGGCTTCCCTTGCACGCCACGCTTTATCATAACTTATGTTCACGCCATAATCTCTCCTCATATCCTCAATGATATGTCAAGGTTTATTAATACGTCTTATTCCCGTGAACTTATCTTTAATCAACTGACCAACAACCGTAGTAGTTGCTTGTTTATGATCATGATTCAGAATTTCAATGGAACATGTGTGCGAAATGCAGTACTTTGTGATCTTGAATATATCAGACCCTTCCATTTTGACAGCACGAAGGCTCCACTTACATGTCTCCCCAATACATTTGACAGTGAACAGAGATTTGGTTGATTTTCTGACCCTAAATTCAAAATTTTTGTTGATGGACAGAATAGATAATCTCATTTTCAAGTCCTTTTTGCTCAAAAATAGTTGACCAACTTTAACGTCCTCTATCCTAGATGAAGAGGTACCAGACATAATCAACTCTGTTCTATGACTTGAAGACACAGATAGTGGAACCACTGAAGCTGCTGTAGAACGACGCACATCTCCATGATCACGATCCATTTCATTCAATCCTGTTGGTTGCTCATTCACATCCACTAAAGGACTACAACTCTGCTCTGGATAACCACAATCCATATAATCATAACTCACATTTCCAACAACTAGATGATCTCTCATTACCAACAACTGAAGTACCGCCCAATTCTGAATTCAATCTTGCTGGATTAGTGCGGTCGTTGTCTAGTGATAATATGGATAGTATAGTGTGGTAGACAATGGAATATCATCCTCTTCTTGATGAAACTGATATGATTCCTCGTATTGTCTCTCCACATTCGTATCATCATAACTCACATTTCTAGACCCCATTCTAATATTTTCATCCTCATTCGATTTCAGCGTTACAGATAACTGGAGTCTACTAAGGTCTTCACGGAAAAGAAGGAAGCGAACATCATCATCATTCCTTATGTATTGTGGAAGGGCTTCATATTCAAGCTTATATTTAACTTTCAGTATAAGATCAAACTCTGAAGAACTGACATTTGTAACCCTGTAAATGTAAGATTTAAGTTCTTCATACTTCAATGAAACAGACACAATGATTCTTGTCAACTGTCCCCCAAAATACGAACTTTCAGTCTCATTCCAATCACCGTCATATCGAATAAGTAGACAATTTTTTGTCATCCTACAAAGCAAGAGAACATTTGTCATTAAGTTGTACAAGCAATTGAAGTATACTCTCGCTCTCTCTTAATCTCGCTCTCTTTCTTAATCTCGCTCTCTCTTGTAATCTCGCGCTCTCTTAATCTCACTCTTTTTCTTAATCTCGCTCCCTCTCTTACTCTTGCTCTTTCTCACTCTCGTTCTATCTCTCCCAATACAAAATTTCGTAATGCTACATTCCCAGAAATAACACAACAAAAATAATTAAACAAACTCAAAATAATAAAACACCTTTCTGAAAAACCTGTTCCATTCTAAAAAAGTCTCGTCTTGGAAATCCCCGTTCGAAAAATCTCCATTCAACAAAACACCGTCGAAAACCAGAGAAGTAATCACCGTTGAAATGGAGTTTAGAGTTTAAAGAAATCACCATTGTATTTGTTTATGTATTATTGATTTGAGGCTTCCATCGTGAAAATTGTCAAATCATTCGTACACTGATGAACAATCACATCAAACCAGGGAATTTCAAGCGAGAGCGAAAATGTTTAGATTTGATATGGTGATTGATGTTAGCAGATGGTCAATTGACATTATTTTTTAAAATTAGTCATTTGACATTTTGGACCCAAAAATAGGTAATTTGTACAAATTTTCTAGGGGTGTTATTTGGTGAAATTTTAGGGCTAAAAATCGTCAACCAAAGGAGAAAAGATTGCAACGGATCACTGGATATCGAAGGTCTCGGTTTAGAAGCTGAATCGCGACGCCAGGAGTATCAGCCCAGAGGACCGTTGTGGGTATTCTCAACGCCAGCTCTCTCCCTTTGAGCAGCTCAGTCTTGCCGTCGCCGTCGCCGCCGCCCACTCCTGCCACCTGCGGCCTCCCTCCTACCGGGTTCGCACCGACTTTCAACTCTCTTGTTGTTACTGGTATTCCTCGCAATCTTATCTCTTCGGCAATGGCTCGTTGTTATCGTTTTGATTCTTATTCTTAAGTTCGATCTCTTTTTGCTATAGAATTGGGGATTTTGTATCTGATGTCAGGGGAAAGCTATTTGGCTCTCATGTATTCGATTTTTTCTTTTCCCCTTTTGCAAGCACATTCTAGGGTTCACGATTTTTGCAGACAAAATGTCTTCGGTTGGAACATCCAAGGGAATTCTGGAGATCGCCAAGTTTGGGATTTATGTTACTATACCTATCGTTTTAATGTACACCTTCGCCAACAATAGCAAAAACCTCCAGAGATTCATGGGCAAAGTAACTCTCTATCCCCCTTTCTACACACAATTATGTTTGTGGGTCTGCTCTTAATTTATGGATGGATTATTGACATATTTTCTTCGTATTTTGGGTTGGAAGTATCTTGCAGATCCTTGGTTTGTTCAATTCCTTTTCTTTTTAGAATTTATGTAGCTTTATGACTTTGCATATGGGAAATTCTGCTTTGGGGCACTGATTTTCTGGATCTAGGTATTAATCGATGGCTAATTTGCCATATTGTGTAAATAACACAATAAGAAATAACAGAGAGTGGGACTGGAAGTTGATACATAAAGACCATGTTTAAAATATTTTCTGGATATAATTAGCTCTAATTTTGTTTATTTTATACTTGTATCATCAATGGAGTGATGAATCTATGAGCCTTTGAGGAAGTACTGAACCACGGAAGTTACTCGAAATGCACTTTGTTAGTGAAGTCAAGATTTATTTGAATTGGTGTTCCTTTATCAGCATTTAGAGCCTCATTTAGAAGTATACAACATTAAATAGAATGTTAATGTTCTTATCACTTCAGAAGCAAAATGAGGTTGATATTTTGTTTAATTATCTCAATTTCTTATTAATTACGTTCTCTTCTGATAGTCATACATAGTGTATCCTCCTGAGGGACCAAGGCCTCCGTCTCCAGAAGAAGTAAGAGAGATGGCACGCGAATTGGCTCGAAAGAACAACATTCGTTGATCATATGTGATCTGTGACTTTTGCAATTTAGGCTGTATTTTTCGGAGTTGTCGAGCTAATTGGATTGCGTGTATTTATTTGTTTATAGAGGAGTGATCGATGACTATCATCAACATTTAGGAGCAACTGTTGAAATAACCTGTGGTAAGTTCAGATGGGATAAAGTAAATAAAGGCCAAGTTCAACTTGCTGAGATAAACAGCCTGCCTACCTATACGGTTGTGCTTTAGTAGGGGAAAAAAGCCTTTTAACAATGAGAGCTACTGCTCAACTGGGTGATAAGGCTATGTGATAATGAGATAAAAATTTCTGTTTAGATCATTGTGATATGTCATTGAGTTCACAGTGGTGCTGTTTTTCTTAATAAATAGGAACTCTAGAATGTGGTTGGAACTTGATAATTTATATCTTATATGTGGAGATCAAGATTTTTCAGCATCCTAGTTTGTTTTGTTTTGTTGTTATGGCTTTGTTTCAGGTTCTAATTGTTTGAGAATAGTTTTTACTAGACCAATTGCTGTGTCCCAATGATGAAGACAGCTCCCTACTCCATAGCTTTCTAAGATAGAAAGTTGTCCATGGCCTTAGTGGTTTTAGTGTGTTTGCCATCCCTTTATTTGAAAAAAAAGGGTAAATTAATCTTTTTGCTCAATGAGATTTCTTTCAATTTAGTCCATAGGTTAATTGAACAATCATTTATCTTATAAATATTTTATCTTCTTGAAGTGTTTTCTTAATCTATTTTTGAATTTTTTTTTTGGGCAAACCAAAACAACAGGAGAAAGAAAACAATTACAAACCTCCTCATCTTGATAGAGGAAATGTTATTTGGAAAAACATCTTTTTATATTAAGAGTTTTGAGATGATGCTGAAGCCTCAAAGGTATGGGGCTGCTTTGTTCTACCCATTAATGAGATTGATGACTTCTAAGGCAACATTAGATTGGACTCTCTCTAATCCAGATTGCTCGCTTTCGGACTCTCCACAATAGCTTCAGCTTCCAACAAATTCATTTCTTCTTACCCTAAGTGAATTTGTAACTACTCAAAAGCACATGATCTTCATGATCACGAGCAATCCAATTGAGCTATCTTTTGTGCTCCTTATACGACCACGTCATATTTACATTGAGTTTCCACCGGTTGACATTCGAGGGGCTCCAACAATGAAGGGATGAACTAGAGGAGGAAGGGATAGACACAAGGTCATGAATAGGAAGCTTTCTGATCACACCATCAGACTCTCGTCAAGTGCTTCTTGATCGATATTTTAGGACTTCAACATCAAAAACCCTTAGATTCACAAGCTTCATGTGATAATTATCGGTTTGACTCAAAAAACAGTTAGTACAAGTTCATTTATAATTTTTATAATATAATTTAAATAATAATTCTTTTAAATCAAAGCAATTATTAGAATTTCCTAATGTTTTGAGTGGATGAATATGAAATTGCTTTTTTTCTTTTTTAGGGTATGAAAAAAAATTAAGAAATCTTTTGTTTACTCAATTAAAAAATAGAAAATGGTATCTTTTTTGTTCAAAGAATAAAAATAAATACACGGGTTGACATTTTTTTTTCATATCTTTATTTTATGATTTTCGGGATGGGAAAAATTATGAATCCCCATTTCCAATTGAAATGAAATCTTTAGGTTAAATCAATGCAATTTAGGAGGACTCAATGAAAGGACATCAATTCAAGTCATGTATTTCTTAGATTCATGGACCCAATTCAATTCAGTGGGATCTTTTATTCACATTTTTTTTCCATCAAGAATGTTTTATAAAACTCTTAGACTCCCGAATTTGGAGTATCCTACTTTCACGCAATTTACAGGGTTCAACAAGCAATCGATATTTCACGATCAAGGGTGTAGTACTATTTGTAGTAAGCGGTTCTTATATATCATATTAACAATCGAAAGATGGTCGAAAGAAAAAATCTCTATTCTCTGCTCATGAATAAGATACTATCCACGGATCGATTAAAAATTCTCTAGCAATTTCAACTTTCAGTATAGACATCCCATTGAGCCTAACACCCTGGTGGTGGGCACTTTTAAATATTTGATGATTAAACATTCCCAAATTAAAAAGAAATAAATACAAACATTACCGATTCTCGATGGTCTGAATCTGATCTCATTCTCCCCTTGTTGATGGGCTTTCTAGGGACCTATTCCTTTCTTTCAAATTCGGCCTCTATTGTTGGGCCTCAGCCCAATACACAATTATCGGCCGTTTCAATCCAAGCCTGAAAATTGGCAGGGTGGATTTTTTTTTTTTTTTTTTTTCTGATTTATTTATTGTTAGGTTTGAATCTTATTTGAGTCTTTGAACTTTCAACAATATTCTATTTTGGTTTCTAAATTTTAAAAAATTTCTAATTTAATCCATAAATTTTGAATATTGTTTCATTTTAGTCCCTAAATTTTTAAGATTGTTCGTTTTAATCCCTAAACTTTCTCTGCTATATTAAGATTTCGTTAACTCTTTAACAAAGTGACGAGGTGATTTGTATGTTTAAGCTATCAAATAAGTAGCTAGTTTCAATTTTGAATAAGGTGGCAAAGCGGGAGAATTTAAAAGATATTTTTAGTTTAAAATTTTGGTCATTCAGTATTTTGGTGTGTTGGTTGTTAGCATTTTACTTCAACTTCATCTTGATCAATACATCTAGAGCATAGTCATCCAAAAATACAAGCTACTTCAAATTTCTATTGAATAGTTAACATAATTTTAATAGTAGAGACTAAAATAAACACTTTTTCAAAATTTAGGGACTAAAATGAACATATATAAAAGTTTAGGAATTAAAATAAAACGAGTTTCAAAGGTTAAGGACTAAAATAAGATTTAAACCTTATTTTTATTACTCTTGTTTATATGAAAATTGAGTTAAATATCAAAATTGTTGAAAATATTTTAAAATATAACAAAATATTATTACGATATTTGTCTATGTATTTGAAAACAACACCACTATTTATCTTTACCTCACCCAAAAACGGTTTTCAATAAATTTTTTTTTCTTTTTATGAATTTGTTTTGGTAACCAATTTCCATTTATTGCTTTCTATTCTTGGATATAATAAATAAACAATTTCGTTGGAAAATTACTTTCCAAAATATATACTATTAACTAATTTTTTTGTCTTTTTCTTTCTCAAGTTAATATTTTTGTTATGTCGTTTATGTAATTTGTGAGTCCAAAATAATAGAAATAGCAACTTCATTAATGATTCCAAACTATATATATATATATATTTCCAAAAGCATTAAAAGAAATAAGAATTTCATATTTACAAGAAATCAAGTTTCCAAAATTCATAAACAACCTTGGTTTGCGTACGTAAATTGAATTAATAGAATGAGAAATACAAAACTTTACCCAATGAAATTGTTTTTGCAAAACCAACAAGAAAAACAAAAACAGATGGGTCAGTCATCAATTCATGAGTATCTGCAATGAATAAAAGTAATGATTGTTGTCAATAATACAAAAAAGAGTTTTGTTTGGTTATGGTTTCTATTTGGCTTGTGACTATTTTATGTGAATTAGTGTAATCTTTTGACACTTACTTTTAACTATGCAATTCATTTCATATTCAAATAATCCCAAAAGAAGCAAAAAAGGAAACTCCTAATCTTAAGAGCTTTTATTTAAATCAAGTAACAAAATTATAACCTCAACCAATAAAGTAGTGGGACAATAATGCCTTTACTCTCAATTGTAGGTCCAAATTTGCTTTCAAGAAAGATAAAACAATCAAATGTATTAGAATATAATAGTTATAAAGAGGATTTTAATAGATACTCGAGAGTTCACTTATTTTGCAAATAATTTTTTTGACAGAAAAAAAAAATCCTCTAATTTCAATTTCATTCATTTAAATATCAAACTTGAAATAAGTGTATCAATTTACACATTTAATTAAGTTTTCGTTTCAACCATGACAAAATCTCTTATGTTTTTGTAATTTTATCGCCTCCTCTTTGGTGTATGCTCTTGGAAGGGAGTTCATGAGATGCCTGATAGAAGAACTAATTACCCAAATTAAGTTTCATCTTTTTTTAGTAAGACTTTATTTGTAGTTAATTTCTTACTCTAATGAAGTTTTTTTTTTTAAAAAAAAAATATATAATAATAATCTTATCGCATCTTAATCAATTATGTGAGGTTTAGATTTAAGAGTGTTTTTTTTTTTTTTTTTAAAGTTAACTTGAAATGATGTATAGCTAACTTATTGATTTGACCTTGCTTTTGTTAATTTCTTATTTTTGTGGCAAATTGTTATTCTTTTAGCTAATCATTTTGTTATCTAGTTAAATATTAATGGAAAAAAAGTTGCATCTTTTTTCTTAGTGGAGAAAAAGGTGCAAATATCCTCAAATGTGTCATAAAATCTCTATCTTTTTTATTATTATTATTTTTTATGATGATCCAACTCATTAAGATTTTTCTTATTTCTTAATGTACTTTCTATAAACAATATAATATTTTAAAATACAGACAAAAAATCAAACAGAAGATAATATGAGCCATCTCTATACAGCCCTAACCTAACGCAGGCTCTAGAAAACTGATATGAATATATGGATGTTGAGTCTCAAATATTCCTCTTACCACCATACACACATTCTCATAAATCACAAACAATGTTTCTCATTAGCTTTCCTATAAAAGGCAGAAACTATTCCTTTCCAAACAAATTCCTAAATAACTTCACACCACATCATTTGCAACTAAGTACTTATTAAGTATAGTGTATGCTCTAGTTTATTGTATTAGTGTACGTTACTTTATTGTAATTGTTCTATTTACTGTTTTGTACGCCCTACTGCTTTAAAACAAGTGGGAGATTGTTGGGAATCGTGTCATAAATCTCATGGCTTGTAATGTAAAACGAAATTCATTTATTTAATAAAATAAAAAGTTATTTTATTTGATATTTAGACTTGTATAACTCAATCCAATAAATTAAGATCCGAGATTATTGTTGGAAACAAAGTAGACCCTCACAATACAACTCAATAGATAAGAGAAGAAGATTGTTCTTTTACTCACACAAGATTGGAGAAACTAGAACTTGAATTTTACTTTATTTTCTTGGCTTGCTTACAAATGACAAATCCTATACATATTTATACTAGTAGGAAAATACATCAAAAGACATCAATGATAAATACAAATACATGTGACTTTTCACCGATACATGAACATTCATCAATGTATCTTGTAATTCATATATTCCACTATTCCTTGAATCTCAACTATTCATGTATCTAATTAAATGTAATTCATGCACCTTGAATATAAGTCTGGATTAATTCTATCATTCTCCCTTAATCTAGACTTGAGCAACTCCAAGTTTTTCTCTGAACTTAACAAATAAGTCAAACTTCAGTGCCTTTATAAAAATATATGCCACCTGATCTTGAGTCTTGCAATGTTTCACTGTCACTTCTCCATCTTTAACCAAGTCTCTAATAAAATGATACTTGATTCTAATATGCTTGCTTCTTTCATGGAAGACTAGTTTTTATGATAATGCAATGGTAGAACCATTATTACAATATAAAGTCATACACTTCAATTCTTTCAACATCCATCTAAACCATAAAGCTTGACATCTAGCTACAGGTAAAGAGATATATTCTGCTTCGGTGGTAGAAAGAGCAACAACAGGTTGTTTTTTTAAGTCCATGGAAAAACACCCAAACCAATGCTAAAAACATAATCAGATGTACTTTTATGATCATCAACATTACCACCCCAATCACTATAACAAAAACCAACTAACACTGATTCTGGAACTTTCTTATAATAAATTCCAAAATTAATAGTGTCAAGAATGTAACAAAGCACTCGCTTACCCGCTTCCCAATGACTTCTTTTCGGGCTTGACATGAATATGCTTAACGTACTTACAACAAATAGAATATCAGGTCCTTGTTCTAGTCAAGTACATCAAGCTTCCAACTAAGCTTCGATATAAGCTTGGATCAACATCTTCTCCAATATCATTCTTGCTCAATTTCAAATTTGCATCTATGGGCATGTTACAAGGAAAAGCATTTTCCGTTATGAATTTTTTCAGCAAATCACGAGCATACTTTTGTTGTGAGAATACAATCTCTCCATCTTTTTTATTGACGTCAATTCCCAAACAATAATGGATGATATCCATATCACTCATCTCAAATTCTCTTTTCATGGAATTCTTAAAATCATCACACAACAGTTTATCATTTCCAGTAAAAAGCAAATCATCGACATATAATGAAACAATAAGAAATCTGCCTTACTTATCTTCTTTGACATAGAGTGCATGCTCATATGGACACCTTCGAAAACCTGTCTTTATAAAGAAATTGTCAATGCAACTATACCAAGCTCGCGAAGCTTGCTTCAATCCATACAAGACCTTTTTCAACTTGTACACTTTGTCTTCTTCTCCTTTTTTCACATAACCCAAAGGTTGTTCAACGAATATCTCTTCCTTCAAGTGTCCATTCAAAAAAGAGGATTTTACATCCATTTGATAAACTTTCCATTCATTTTGAGCAGCCAAAGACAAAATCAATCGAACTGTCTCATTTCTTGTCACAGGGGCAAAGATCTCTTCATAATTCATACCATATTCCTACTTGTAGCCTTTTACAACAAGTCTTGCCTTGTATTTTTCAACTTTGTCATTTGACTTTAGTTTTGTTCTGAACACCCATTTTACTCCAAGAACTTGTTTGTTTACTGGAAGATCCATCAACTCCCATGTTTCATTTCTCATTATTGCATCAATTTCATGTTCCATTGTAATCTTCCATTTTTCATTTTGGATCGCTATCAAAATTTATAGGATCAACACCGAAAAATAATGCAAAATTAGCAACATCATCATCAGTTCTGCTAGTAGCATTATAAATTTCTTGAATATTTCTCATTCTCCTTGGTGACATATCATCATCACTTGTGGAAGATGGCGATGCAGATGAAGATGATGTCGCTGCCTGAATCTCTACTTTCTCCGAGTCTTGAGCATCTCCATTACCATCCATGCTAACATGATATGGACTATCTGCTTCTCCAACGACATCCCAGTTCCAGGATTCGTCTTCATTGAAAATCACATCCCGACTAATAATAATCTTTTTCGACAAAGGATTATATAACCGATAAGTTTTAGAATTTTCACTATAACCTAACATAATACATTTTTTTGATTTATCATTTAATTTGCCCCTTAGCTTATTTGGTATATGAGAATAAGCTATACTCCCAAAAACTCTCAAGTGACGAACACATGGTTTCTCACCACACCATGTTTCATAGGAGTCATACCTGGAACACTTTTTGTAGGAGCTCGATTCAAAATATAAGTAGTACATGCAACAACATCTCCCTAAAACTCATTTGGCATCTTTTTTACTTTTAGCATACTTCTCGCCATCTCCATGATTGTTCTATTCTTTCTTTCTGCAACTCCATTCTATTGTGGAGTCATTCGAGCTATCTATTGATGATGGATACCTTGTTCCTTGAAAATTTATCAAAAACTATATATTCTCCACCACAGTCAGATCTTAAAGTTTCTATCTTATGGCCACTTTGATTCTTAGCTAAAGCTTTGAAAAATTTAAAACATTCAAATGCTTCACTTTTTTCTTTCAAACGATAAATCCATAACTTTCTACTGAAATCATCAATGAAGGCTATGAAATATCGACTACCTCCATTTGATATTGTACGCATGGGACCACACAAATCTGTATGAATCAACTCAAGAGGTTTGGAGGCTCTCCAAGCTTTATCAGTTGGAAACGGATCTTGGTGATGTTTTGCAAGTATACACACTTCACAAATATCTATCTCATGGTTGATATTTTGAATGCCTCTCACCATATGATTTTTGCATAAATACGATGGTGATCCCAAATTCAAGTGACCATATCAAAAATGCCAAAGCCAGGATGGATCCTTCATTATGCTGCTAAAACAAGAGATTTGACCATATGTAAATTTAAGAGGAAACATCTTATTACCTTAGTAATAAGAACACCAGTCTGATCTTTGATGGCACACACACCACCTTCAAATGAAACTTTTAGACCTCGCTGAAGTAGTTGGCCAATACTCAAAAGATTATGCTTCAAACATGGAACATAGAATACATCCACAACTTGTTTTGTGCCTTTCTTCGTCTTAACGAGAATATCACCTTGGTCTTTGACTTGCAATCTGGTATCACCAGTTTTCACTTCACTTTGGAGAGATTCGTTCAAAGTAACAAATATACTTCTATTTCCTGTCATGTGGTTACTACAACCACTATCAAGATACCATGTAGACTCTATAACATCATCTTGAGCACTACATGCAAGAAGTAGAACACCTTCATCATTTTTCTCCTCTTTATGCATCATTGTGGAATTTTTATTTCCATTTTTCGGTGCCCAACAATCTACTTGAAAATGACCATACTTTTTGCAATTATTGAATGTGAGAAAAATTACCACGACCACTTCCTTGATTTCTGCCAAAGCCTTTTCCTCTTCTACCTCCTCTTCCTCGAGATGAAGAAGAGCTTTCTTGTTGATTTTCAGAATTCATACTATTTCTATTATCATAGTTTCTTCCACCTTCTCGTCTGCCACAACCACCATGTCTTCCACGAGAACCGCCTCTGAATGAAATTTGCATATGAAATGCTTCCTCGGGATTAATATCAAATTGCTTCAATCTAAGCTCATGGGATTGAAGAGAACCTATCGAGCTATTTACTAATAGTGTAGATAAATCTTTTGATTCTTCAATTGTAACAACAATATGCTCAAACTTTCTAGGCATACTTCTAAGAATATTTTCAACAACTCTTTAATCCCCCAATTCTTCTCCACTTGTTCTCAAACTGTTAACAATTGCAAGAATACGATTGAAAAACTCTTCAATAGTTTTGGTCTCTTTTATCTTAATTCAATCAAATTCAGATATGAGAGCTTGTAGTCTTACCATCTTTACCTCATCTTCTCCTTGATAGGTGGATTGTAAAATATCTCAAGCCGCCTTTGTAGAAGTAACTGTTGAAATTCTTTCGAGGACATGTTCATAAACAGCTTGATAAATGAAGAACAATGTCTTCTTATCTTTCTTACGATTTTCTCTCAACTCAGCAAGTTGTTAATTAGTGAGCTCGTTCTTATTCTCAACTTCAGTGTATCCTCTTTCAACAATATCCCACAATTCTTGTGAGCCATATAACACTTTCATTTGAATACTCCACTGATTAAAATTCTTCCCACTGAATCTTGGAAGTTGGGGTTGTAACATGTTACCACTTGAAGCCATCTCTTATCTTAGCTCTGATACCACTTGTTGGAAACGAAGTAGACCCTCACAATACAACTCAATAAATAAGTAAGGAGATTGTTCTCTTACTCACACAAGATTGGAGAAACTAGAACTTGAATATTACTTTATTTTCTTAGCTTGCTTACAAATGACAAATCCTACACATATTTATACTAGTAAGAAAATACATCAAAAGACATCAATGATAAATGCAAATGCATGTGACTTTTTTACCAATACATGAACATTCATCAATGTATCTTGTAATTCATGTATTCAATTATTCCTTGAATCTCAACTATTCATGTATCTAATTAAATGTAATTCATGCACCTTGAATATAAGTCTAGATTAATTCTATCAATTATTTTATGTAAATTAAACATGTATGTAGATGACATACAGATGGATCATGTTTAAGTAATAACCTAAATGGTCTTATCCTGTAGTCTATAGATAAGGTTGAGTGTCTTATCCTGGTGACATTACGGATACAACCCACTTTGTAATTGTTATAATAGTTGTAAAGTGTTACAAAAGATTTGATTCTAATCGTTCATGTGGAGACATGCGAAATGATTAGTCTCTCTTTATAACGCCGTTCATTGAAGAGATTAACATTTCAATAGGATGACCATATGTGACTCGTCCTTAATCCTGAGTGAGTTGTGCACTCCTTCCTATGAGAGCAATCCTTTGATCTATATGAGTGTGAATGACCAAGTTTGTTGACTCAATAAGTCTACCATTTTGGGGATTTGTCTGAGTAGGAGTTGGGAACATAGTTACACAAGATGGAATTCATTCCTTCCCGTCTTTATGGTAAGTAGATGAATTGCTCCCTTAAGGGCTAATTCCGAATCTTGAACATTGAGGTCTTACCCTCTCACTGGCCTAGAGGGATTAGTTTATAGTTGGACTATAAACTGTTTGTTCATTAAAGAGATAAGTGGTACTTAAGGAGTTAGATGCAACTACAAGGATAAAACGGTAATTTGACCTAACTATAGTTACAAGTGATTTGTGAAGCGTTGACTTACTATTGATTAGTTATATCCATGGACACAAAAATATATCTACAGTGCGAAAATATAGTTGTGGGTCTTTAACGGAGTGACCTACAGTTAATGAATGTTGATTAATTTAATTAAGAAGTTTAATTAGTTAGTCTCGTATCATTGAGGCTTCTAATTTGTATGTCTATAAGGCCTCCTTGCTAGCTCACTAAGAGTAAAACAAGAATCAATTAGTTTTGGATTAATTTGAATTGTTCAAATTAAATAAAGTAATTAATTGTATAAGATGTAATTTAATATGATGCATATAGATACATTATAATATAAAGTTGATTTTGAATAAGGTTCAAAATTATACTTTATAATATGAGAGAGATAAATATTTGAATTAAATATTAATTAGATAAATAAGATTCATATAATACTATAGGTTATAATTAATATGAATAAGATTATATTAAAACTATAGGTTATAATTAATATGAATGAGATTCATATTAAAACTATAGGTTATATAAGAAGTTATTATTTATGATTTAAATTAAATTAAATATATGATATTTAATTAATTAATTAATTAATTAATATTTATTTACTTATATATATTTAATTTAATTTAATATATAAATTACTTAAATTAAACTTGAATTTAAAAAAATAACTCTCTTGAGAGTTATTTGTGAAGTGTAGAAGGGAGTTCTAACTCCCTTTCCAATCACTTCATCTTCACTCATGAAAAGAGAAGTAGATTTTTTTTTTTTTTTTTTGTGATGTTGATTCGTTATTGGTATATATCACAGAGAAAAAAGAAAGAGTTTCTCTCTATAAAACAATTCTTATTCTCCCTCGTACAAAAAAGCAATCTCTCATAAGAATTCTCCCTACCAAATTAAGGATCCCATAATCCTTGATCCTTAATCGAAGAATAGCAAGAAAACCTAATGATGATGTGTTGCTAGGATTCATATTTGTTTGTGAGTTTGGAACAAGAGTTCGGTGTTTGTGAATTCGTGAAAAGGAGGAGGATTGCATTGAAGTAGGTCTTCCAGAGTTATTCTTCTTTTTTCCTTAAAAGCATACTATATGTATATATGTTTATCCTGTACATATTATATGTTTTCTCTGTTTCTCGAGTTTTCAAAATGAATAAAAATGGTACGTGCGTTCAACATGCTTCCACTATGAAATTTCATTCATTGAGTATTAACATAAGCTTCGAAAAATACGAAACTATGATGTGAGATCTACTTATAAATCAATGTACGCCTCAATCCAGACCTCAATTTGAATCCTAAGTCAATGCATCTATACCTCAATTTGGAATCAAACATCAACTTAACCTATCGTTCCTTCAATTAACACTCAAATTTCATATGTTATATATATATATATATATATATTATAAAATAGGAAGAAGTGTTTTAACTACTAAGTTAGGTGGTTGTTTTATGGTCTT
This sequence comes from Benincasa hispida, assembly GCF_009727055.1. Lineage (NCBI taxonomy): Eukaryota > Viridiplantae > Streptophyta > Magnoliopsida > Cucurbitales > Cucurbitaceae > Benincasa > Benincasa hispida. The sequence continues at coordinate 71,972,984 of NC_052360.1, read as the reverse complement.
TCATAGATACTTGAAATAAATTAAATGAAAAATAATTTTAAAGTTTTGTCCATGGCTCAAACAATAATAACATTTAAAAAAAATGAAAAGAACATTTTAAAGGGGTGTACTCACTTTCTCCTCTTTTTTTCCCCAATAAAAATAAAAGGGGAAAACCCCTTAAAACTGTGGGTGAAGGATATATAGACAACTTTCTAGAAGTTGCATTTGAAATGGAAGAATTTTTCTTTTTCTTTTTCTTTTTCTTTTTGGAACTTGAAATTGAAGAAAATTTTGGAGCAAAACCACAACCAGTGAAATGTCATTTCTCATTTTGTTTATCCTTATTCCAATTAGAGCTATGCACCATTATTATGACTTAGAAAATATCAACAATATATTTGAGTTTTTTTTTGTCATTTTTTTAATTGTATTTGTTGAAATGCCTTAAATCTATTGAGTGACGCTTCGAACGACCAACTATGAAATGTTTGACAATTGATATATTTCTTTTGAAATGTTTGAAAATATATAACTTATTAAAATTCACTCACATTTAATATATACTAGCTATAGGTTTATTATATACCCTATAAATACTCATTGATATGTGAAAATACAATTAAAATTTAGTATTAAAGATTTCTTTTATATTCATCAATTTCTGGACCAACTTACGTACAACTCAACTAATCTCACGGGATAATTAATACTAAAGAATCTATTTATCAATTTTCTATTCTTTGTATCTTTTTCTTAAAAAAAAAAAAAAAAAAAAAAAAAAAAAAAAAATCAATTTCCCATCCAAAGTTGAAATTTTATGTTAACAACTTAATTCCAACCCATCCTAATATTTATTTCAAATGCTTAGTTGATAAATTATGGATCACAAAAGCAATTGCCTCATTGCTATATTTGTTTCTCAATAATTTATTTTAAAGCTTTAATTAATCTATACCATAAATTTTAGTTTGGACTAAATTCCATACATCAATGCACCTTCACTCATAAAAATTAACCTCTCAAATAATTATTATATCAAATTTATATTTGAAAATTAAAATAGTGAATTGCAAAGAAAGTTTATTTCTCACATACTTTAATTTGAGTTCTCGTTAATATTTTCTCAACTCTAATAGTTGGTTAGAAAAAATGAGAGGGATGTGTAATATTATATTATAATTCTAAAGAGTCTTAATTACTCATAATTTAACTTTTATTTATCTTTAAATTGAATTAATGGAAAACGATTTGTCAATAGATTTAATGGTAATGATAAATAGGTCATATCCAGAATAAGACATATTCATTATTCTTTCTTTAAAAAAAATCTCTCCAATAATGTAAAGGGTATTATATTATAATCTTATTGAATCTTTCAAAATTATTATTTCATTTCATTGTGTAAATTTTCTTCCTTTATTGAAAATTAATTTACAATTGCTCACAAGAATGGGGAGTCCAATAATTTATAAACAAGTGTTTAGCTTGATTTGTAAAATTTCTTAGTTCAAGTTACACATTTATTAATTAAATTTAGGGTATGTTTGGTTGGTAATCTAAATTTTGTTTTATGCATACTTTTAAATTCATTTAATTCAGTAAATATATGTTTGACAGACAATCTGAATTCTTTTACTGAAAATTGTTTTCGAATTTGTGATCCAAACAGTATGAATTTTGAAAATAACATTTTTTATGTTTTCATTGTATCAGAAATTTGAATTTTAAAATTTAAATTGCATAATTATATTAAATAAAGATAAAAACATTTAGAAATATAGCATGCCATAATATAAATTCAATCCAACCTTTTAAAAATTAAAATAAGTATTATGTAGTATATTATAAATTAGGTTAAATTCCAAAATTGGTCCCGTTTTGATAAAAATTAAAAATTAGTCCATATGGTTTTAATATTTAGAATTTCGTTCCGTATGATTTGATAATAACTTCATATTTTCCGTATGGTTTGTTAAGTTCTCTTAAATAGTCATAAAACTTTTATCAAACCCTAAGTAATTCTAATTATAAATTATAGGATCTAAATTTTTCTTACAAACCATTGGAATTTTTTTTTAAAATTATCCTATAAATTATATAATATTACAAAATAATAATTATACAATTCTTTTTTAACATAAAACCATGTTCGTAAATAAATTAATAATATTTTATTATCAATTAATACTTAATGGATAACTATAATTAATTTTCGATCGTTTAAATTAGGATTAAATTTCTGAATTCAACTATCAGACACATATTTGAAAATATGAAATACAACTTCATTTTCATCTAATCTCTTGTTATCAAATTTATCTTTTCAGATTACTTACCAAATACCCCGAGCTTTCTTTAATTCCAATATAACAATCCAAATAGGCAACAAAAATCAAATTTTCCAAACTAATTTAAACTCAATTTTATTAAAGTCGTGAGTAATACTCAAGAAATAATAGAAACCATCAAAGAAATAGTAAACAAATTTGGTAAGTAGCAAATTACTTTTCTATCCTCAAATTATTTGATGGAGCCTTGAACATTATTATAATTTTAATACCGTTATAAACCAATTTGTCTCTTATGAATGATGATTTGTCACAATTATTTCAAATAAAATGTTCACCATATGTAAGCTCAAAATACATAATTCTTTTAAAAATATATACACAAAAAAAAAAAATTCACTCCAAATTTGTATTAAAAAGAAGTCATATATTCAACAAATAGATTTTTAATTGACTTGAGGATACTCTATAATCAAGTTTAATCAACTTGAACCTAAAGTCAAGGAGAAGAACTTTTCAACCCTACTCCTTATTTGACCTTAATCCAACCAAAAAAAAAAAAAAAAAAAAAAAAAAAACAAGAAGAAGAAGAAACTATATCCAAAATTTGATATTTAATTGGGTAAAATATTAATAAAAATCAATTGATATATTTATAAGCAAAGATTTAAATATTTAATGAGCATCTTTTCATGACCTAAGCTTTAAATAATTAATTGTCTTGATTGTTTGGCTTGGAGAAACATTATAATTTATTATATTTCGAAGGGTAACGACCTAAAATATATAATTAAAAAATAAAGAGGGAATCATGAGAATATTAAATGGACCCACAAAATTTATTTTAAAGTAGAGAAAACCATATTCTCTATAACAAAAAGTTGAATGGGTTTCTTACAAAACCATCCATATTAAATTAATGGTACATTTCTTTTAATTTTTTGAATAATTTATTACATGCATATTACTCATTAATTGTTATATATAATTATAACAATTTAGGTTCCATCAACTAGAAAATTTAGAACTTGTGTGGCTCTAAACTTTCAAATTTACAAATTAATTTGGTTTAAAAACATTTTTTATCTTCAAACTTTCTAATAATTTAGTCAATGTATTCTCAATTTTCTAATAATTTAATCTCTAAATTTTAGTTTGTAACAATTTAATCTTTGTACTTTCAGATTTATAACAATTTAGTTTTTAGGATGAAAAATATCAATTTTTATTATTTTATGTTGTATACTTTGTATTTTATATAATAATAAGTCTCTAATTAATTTATCGATTTATTTATGCAAAAAATTTCATTAAATCTTAACACTAATTTCTACAATAAAGACTAAATCGTTACAAATTTTAAAATACAAGGATTAAATTATTACATATAAAAGTTCAAAAACTAAGTTATTATAAAATTAAAAGTATATATAAGGATTAAATTGTTACAAATCAAAGTTTAGGGACTAAATTGTTACTTCTATTAAAATTTAAAGACTAAAAGTGGTTTTTAACTATTAATTTATGAACATTGTTCATTTTTAAAATATATAAATCAATGAAATAAGAAATTGAAAGTTCAAAGTTGGATAAAGTTTAAATTTATATCTAATAGGGAGTCTCGGATATCAAACCCGATCTTTCGTGGTTGCAAGTCTACAAAAAAAAAAAAAAAATGGTGTATTCCTTTTCTTGAAGCTGAAGCTATTTGAGAAGGTTTGAGCAAAGTTGGTCGTGTTGAAATAATTGTAATTTGCTGCTCATTGTGGAGTCTGACATCTAGTCCTTATAAATTTATTTAAGGGGTAATTGTAACTTTAATTAAAAAAAATGAAAATAAGGTGCGTGTCCCTAGATTTTATTTTTTTTTTCAAACAACTTTCGCAAGGTATTGTAATTAAAATGCGGGATGAAAAAATCGAACCTCTGATCTCAAAGTCGATAGTATAAATATAATACCAATTGAATTACGCTCATGTTGATCGTATCATCTTTATCATTAATGAAGGGTTAGTGTCATAGTTTCGAATGTCCTGGTCTAAAAAAATTATATATAATAAACCGGCTGTTTTTTTTCTAAAAAAATAATTAAGAACAAAACTTTTCTTTAAGTTTACAACTAGAAATAAGCAAAGAAAAAAAGTTGGACAAAAAAAAGTAAAAATTGTTTTTTCTAAAAAAAATTACTCAGATTTTGTCTTCTTCTTGGCTTCCGGCGTTCGAGATCCCACGGGTTCCACACCAAAAAAGATTTAATGAAATAAAATAAATTTTCGGAAATAAAAAAAAAAAAAAGGAAAGCAAAGTTCTCAAAAGACGAGAAATGATTAAATTTTATGTATAAATATTTTGTAAAAATAAGCTTTAAAGTCGTCCACCTGTTCCCTTTCAGGGAGCACTCACTCTTCACTTCAATTCTATCCATACAACTTTTTAAATTATAAATAAATAAAAAGTCTAAATATTATATGCATTAATTCTCAAGTAAGTTTTAAAAGGTAAAACTATAGAAAGTGGAAAGATTTCACTCTTCGTCGCTAACACATATTATTCATGACTGAGTTATATTTGTTTATTTTTTAAAAAATAATTTGCTATTTGATTCATCCTAAGCCAACCACATTTATTCAATTAAATTTTCTTCGATACGTACATATTTTCATTGATATTTTTAAATTTATTATTTCGACATCGACATGAAAATTGAATCAATATTTTGATTATATAGTAAAAATTTTATGAAATTTAACCTATAAAAACAAAATATCATTAATGTGAATATAATATAAATATTAACTTATTAATTTTGTTTAAAAAGTGTTAAGAGTTTATTTACTACTTTAATTTTTTGTTTTTTTTATATAATTTTTCAAAATTATCCACTGACATTAACTTTTTATCGAAAGATATTTGAGCAGATATCAATTCGTACCCCTAGACTGTATCAATTTAATTCTTGACTAATAATTATATCAATTTAAACATTGAATTTTCTTAAGTGTATCATTTTAATTGGATAAATATTATGTGAGACTTGTTATTTTATTAATTAAACTTCTAAACTTACATAAACCCATATATTTAGACTCTCAAATTAAGATTTGTGAAAACTGTTCATTCAAAATATAATGTCAATTTTGCTAAATCGATATTTGTAGAAGTTTACACACGTTTAAGAATTTATGCATTGAAGATTTTCAAATATAATTATGATAATGGTTTTAAATCGATTCACTTATAATAATTTATAAGTTCAATTGAAAAAAGTAATATTCGACATGATATTTTTCAAACTAAATCCAAAGAAATGTGTAAATTGATACACTTATAAAAATTTAGGCATTAAATTGATATAATTATTACTTTAGGATTTAAATTAATACAATTGTATAAATTGATATCAATACTTTTAACCTTAGCTATCTCTTCTTCCTTGTCCAAAATAAGTATGATTATATTAGAATACATAAATATTAATAGAATAATAGTTTTAAATTTCTATCAACAGTATATTTTCATGTTTTTATGAATTCGACATCAATTATTTTATAAAAAAATCCATTAAACATAAAAAAGAACAAAATATCACTAATGTAAAAATTTATTTAAAAATCATTATTTACTAATTTAAATTTATTTTTTGAATTTTTGTTTTTATAAATTTTTCATAAAACATCCATCAAAATGGGTATTTTCTTCATATTTTCATCAAATTTCTATAAGATTAACATCTCGACATATTAAACCTCCCATAGAATGCACTCAGTTACTACTTTAAAAAAATAGAAAAACAAAAATAATTTATGATTTTTTAAAAAAAATAAAATTTAAATCAAACATAGCAAGAAATTTAATAATCGAGAATTGTTATGGTAACATTCAATAATATTGTTTTTTTTTCCTTTTTAATATTTTTACAAAGACGATTGGGTAAAGCTAAAATTGCTGCCCATTACATAAAGTAGAATACCCTTACACCCAAAAAAACCGAAGGATTTTCCTTTCTTTTTCCCCCCTCAAATAAACAAAAACACATACATTTTCTTATATTTACGATTATTTACCCACTTAATTAACTCTCTCTCTCTCTCTCTCTCTTTTTTTAAACTTTTGTTTATGATATTTCAATTCCCAAAAAAGAAGGAAATAAAAATTAAAAAAAAAACCAAAATTTTTACGGATTCTCTTTCAGGATTGATGCCAATCCCGTAACGATCTTAGCTCCTCTATCGAGACTCTTCGGTTTGATCGCCGGAGGTTGCCAGGCCATCACTGCCACCGCCGTCTTCTCGCCGCCATACAAACCTTTCTGCGGAGGAGGCGATGAAGCGATTGAAGAATTACTCTCAAGTGATGTAGTCGTCGTCGTCGTCGTTTCATCGCCGAATATCAATTCGAATTCTCCGCAATCCGTCTCTATCGGCGATTGCTCGTTGTTCTCGTTTTGATTCATGTTCGTGATTTCAATCTCCTTTACCGATGGATTTGGAGGTTTGGATCTGATGTGAGGGGACAGCCATTTCGCTCTCATGTATTCAGCTTTCCTCCATGGCGGAAAGTGCATCCCCTTCTTCTTCAAGCTCTGTCTCGCAGCTTCTGATACGATCGAGACGATTTGACCTAAACGATCCGTTTTGCCGACGAAGATATTCGGGAGTAATTGAAGAATCGCCTTGTACATTCCGGTCGAACGAGCGATCTCAAACTCCGATCTGAAATCTATGTCTATCACCAATCTTTCATCCTCCATCATCACATCGATGTATTCATATTCCCCTACACACATATAACTTCTAGCTTAATTCGAGTCTAATGAAGGTGTTTCTTTCTTTCTTTGTATTTTGTTTTTGTTTTCAGAAGAGCGCAATGAGGGAAGTACCTGCGGGATGTGAAGGGGATTTATCCCATTTTGATTTACAGATTGAAGAATCGTAACCGAGAGATGAAAGTCCCTCTGTGACAACTTTTCTCAAATCGTCTTTCCTTTTGTGAATTTTGCTGTTCTTCTCAACAATCTTTGCGGTGTCGGCTAAGAGATTTCTTTCAGCTACGCTGGCGCAAGGAATCAGACTCTGATTCACATGAGGATTTCAATCAATTTTAGTTTCACAAGCTGAGAACTAAATTTTCAGACAAAATTTGAAGTGGCATTTACCTTGAGTAAGTCAGAAACATCGGCACCAGATGATCCGATTGTTACTGATTCACCAAAACCACTGCCGAAGTCATCGGACTCATCATCAGAACTGTCATTATTGTTACCGTTGAAGCAATTGCAGCGGTTGCGACCATTCTTCACACCAGTGGCCACCGACAACTGCTTTTCGTTACTCTCCTCTATAAAACTCTGAACCATTTTAGCTAAACAAATGGAGCTCGGCTCAAACTCAGAGACTCCATCTTTGTTAATGATGAACTGTGCAGCTTCCCCAGCTGCGATTGGCTTTTCCGCAGTAGAATTCTTTAGAACATTCGGAAACGGCCGATCAAATAGCTTTCTGAGACGCGATTTCAGAACTGGTTTGCCTGGATCAGCACGAATGGCAACCCTTCCAGTTGGAGGTTCGATATCAATAGGTTGAATCTTCATCTGAAGAAACAAAGAAAAGGTACAAACAGATTCTTAGAACAAGAATAGTTAAAAGAAAAAGAAATGGGGGTTTTAAGCTTAATCTGAACTCTAAAACCCCCAGGCTCTCTGTTTGATGCAGTAATTAGTAATTACGCGCTCTCGTCATCTCTGGTTCATTCTGATGGCCAATTAATAAACATCGATTCCTAATTAATTTCACGGGCTCAGAGTGAATAAAATCGAAGTAGATAAACCTAAACTCGATGCTTCTAGTTTCCTCTTATACATTCATCCTCCATTCAGAAATCAAGGGAAGAAAAGGAAAGATTACACAAAATTGATGGAGAATCAAAGAAATTAAAACCAAGAAATCAATGCCTGCAGCAGTTTATCCAAAATTCATTCCTCTCCACCAACCACTCTTCTCGTATTCAAAATTACGGACACGAAAAAAAAAACCCTAGGAAGTCAGAGTATACTAAAAATTTCACCGAGAGGATGCTAGAAATGGATACCTTTCCCCGAATTTCCATGGAACTGAGGCGGATAACTTCGTGACTAAGCGAACGAGAAAATTGGATTTCGGATCAGAGCATTTCGTGAAATACATGACGACGATGATCGGAGATTCGAAGAGTGAGTGGTGATTTGGAAGAATCGGCCGCCGGAATATTCATTTCACCGGCCCGATGGTCGTCGCCGGTGAAGATGATGAATTGATGATGATGATGAAGATAGAGAAATTTGCAGGGATTTCTGTGGTTCTGGAGTGTGAAGTGGGCAAAATTGGGGGTGGACTTCTTTATAGAAATTGAAGATTGCTGACTTGGACGGTTTAGCCACGTCATTAACTACATGGCATTTGTAATTTTTCATTGCTGATAATGTGGATTGATGACGTGGAGGCTGAAGATATTATCCGAGAGAAGCAACGTGGCGGGTTCTGATTCATTGTGAGTCAATTATTGGGAAGTTACATGAATGCCCTTTGGTTTTGTGTGGAGTGTTTGAAGACCCTCTTATTCCCCGGGAATCTCGAAAACCCATCATCAAACCGCGTGGCAAAATAGTAAATCTCTCGAAAAATCCAAAGAAAGTTTTGGGGATGCGTATAATAAATGGGCAGTCACTCGGACGGTGGTTCAGTACGTTGATGTAGAACATGTACTTCGCCTATTGGTCAATACATTACTGTAAAAATTAAATAAGATAAATCAATTTTCACTAGATTATTTGTTTATTACCACTTTTAAATTTTTAATAACGCTAAAATTAAAAAATATCTAGTCATTTCCTCAAAACATCAAAATATATATATATATATATATATATATATATATATATATTTTAATATTTGTGTATCTTGACCAGCTTATATGCATCTTAATTAATTTTACGGAACAATCCATATCACCATAAATTGAAGCCATGACCTTTTAACTTTTTTATCAAGGAAATATTTTCTTATTTACCACTAAACCAATTTATGATGGTTAAATTCTTAAATATTGTTAATAAGAACATTTGGACTTATAGTTAAGGTTGTTCATCAAAACCAACCAAAATGAACTTAATGACAAAATCCAATCGAAAATTCAATTTCTGTTGAAATTTTGGTTTGATTATGTTTAAAATTATAAGGAAATCGAATGTTCGATTTGGTTGCATTTTGGATTTGAAAACTGAATTAAAAACCAAACTAAAATGTTTATATTAGTTAAAATAAAAAAATTCAAATAAAACCAATTACGTATATATTACATGTAAAATCGAAAATTGAACAAAAGATTTGTGGTTCAATTTGATTTGGTTTAGAGAAAATGAACAATTCGATTTGGTTTAGTATATATCTAAAATCGATTTTTTCGGTTCGGTTCAAATTACCATGAACATCCCTACTTATAGTCAATATTCTATCTTTAGCGCTCCAATTATAATAATTAATGCTTCAAACTATTATAACATACAATACAATACAATATTACTATTTCAAATCTCTATTTTTCTAAGCCAATTTTTTAGTTCAACAAAAAATCTAGAGGTTCGAATCTCTCAACTCACATATTGTGCTCAAATGGGAAAAAAAAAATCCTAAAGTTTCATAAATGAAACCATTTAAGCCATCCATTCGAATTTTATTTGCATATTTTTCACACGTATAATACAACCCCTTTTTAAATGCAAGATTAATGAAATATTAGAGATAAATGATGTAAAAAAATGGATGGTAGCATCTTTATATTGATATGAGTAATTTTTTATCGTATCGTCTTCCACTATTTCTCTTTATTTATTTAAGAAGAATTGTATGTAAACGTTAGTTGAATTTTGGGAAAAGAATGATTATAGGTACATTTGGATTAATTCGAGGAAAAAAATATTTTACAAAAAAATCATTTTTATTTAAACACTTTTGATTAAAATACATTTGAAAAATTATTTTGAGTGATTGTCAAACACTCCAATTTATTCTAAAATGACTTATTTTTTAAACTAAACACTTGAAAATGTATTATAAACCTACCTTTTATTTAGGTATCGTTGAATTAATCAATAATGTCATGCTAGATTTGTGTGTTTGTGTGTGTCTATATATTTTAGGTTTTTTTTTTTTTTTTAGAACCAAAATTAAAAACGTAAACCAAAGTACCATCGGACCAAGAACTAGAAAAATATCCGAATTATATGGAGCAAAATTATAACATTCAAAGTCAATTTACTTAATATTATAATGGAAAGAGGGAGAAAATGTCAAATCTTTGAATGTAAAAATAAAAGAAAAAAAAATGTTGAAAATCTAGACCAACAATTTTCAAACAAAGTCTCTCGTGAATTAAAATGTAAACCTCTTTTGACCGAATATTACAAGGTCAAATAATTTGTTAGGTTAAATTTAAGGTAATTATTTTAAATACGAAATTTGTGGAAATATTTTTAAATATAGTAAAATGTCACTATCTATCATTGATAAATAATGATAGACATTGATAGACAAACGATAGATACTGACATTTTACTATATTTGTAAATAACTTAAGCTCATTTTACTATATTTGAAAATAATCATAAATTTGAATTCAAATTTAACATTTAAAGTTTGTGTTTATTTGATGCATAAACTTTCAAAATAATAAATTTAAACTTTAACCTTTTAAATTATTTTACAGGTTTTCTAGATACAAAATTGAAAGTTTAAGATTTATTCTATTAGATATGAAATAATTTTAAAGACAGAGAAAAAAAACTCAAATTTTAGAGACATATTTAACATTTTTAAAATTTAAAAATTATACAAACCTTACAAAATTTGGAGATTAACTTTAGAGGTTAACTTTTGTAATTTAGCTTAATTTGATCAAATAGAGAACAAAATTTGTTGATTAATGTCATAATTTTAATGACTTAAAAAATGGGTCCAATGACAATTGAATTGATGTAATGTTAATTTATTAGCATTCATGTTGATTTGTTTCCAACGTTCAATGACATTGTTGCTTTGGCCTCCTTCTCAAACTCTTTGATTTGGAAAGATATTTTTCTAGCGTTATTTCCTTCCTTATTTAAGGATTTTAAGTGTGGTTGGTTGTGATCGTTGTGTTGTTTATTATGTTTGCCTTAAAAAAAGACATATTGTTTTCTATTAGACCATTCTAATATAATTAAGTAGATAAGACATTAATTATCATTCTAAAAAGGAAAAAACAATATAGATTTGAAAAAAGTATAGAGAAAATTATATTTAATTATCTATTGGTTTCTATGTATTATTGATTACATATTAACAATGTTTTCAAAATCAAATCCAACTTTTAAAAAAACTTTTGAAAAAACAGTTATGAAAAAGTGGTTTTGTTTATGAAATTTGGGCAAAATTTTAATTCATACGTCTATGTAGAAATTATGAAAACCATATCAAACAATTGTGTGAAACAAGTACAGATTAAATACTTAAAATAAAACATGTCAAGAATTTAGGACTAAAATCAAATATATGATTAACAATAGCAATGAGAAATATATAAAAGTTCAACAAATGTACTATATTTAAAATTTAAATTATATTCATTCATAATAACAACACAAAAAAAATGGATATAAAAAATTGGAAATGGGTAAACAAAGTTAAGAGTTGATGGGTTTTTTCTTTTCTTTTTTCTTTTTTTTTTGAAAAAAAAAATTATGATTAAAAAGAGTACTAAGATGGGAAAAAAAATGGAGACATAATGAACGAGGTTTCCATTAAAGGGGACAGAAATTCTGCTTTTTTTTATTATTATTTTTTAAATGTAATTATTCTTTTTGTTTAGATAAAGAAATATTAAATATCCATTGGTATTATGTGTCAACCACTCGTTGATTTTAATGAAGAAAATAACAAATGTGTTATGTTGGATTATAATCATTATAATTCTTAAGGTTTTTCTTTAAAAAAATGTAATGTATTTGGTAACAATTCTTTTAAAAAGTATTTTTGAAATGCAGGAAAAAGAATATATGGGTAGGAAATAATTAAACAAACGGCCTTCCTTTTAAAAACAAAAGATGAAAAAGGCTATTAATTAAAAAGAGTGGGGTTCTTTTGCCCATAAAAACAAATAAAATTAACTAAGAAAAGCTAAAAAAAAAAATGTTGGAAAATAAGTCAAAACCTCAAATCAAACAATGATATGATATCAACACAACATGTTGTAAAAAAAAAAAAACTCGAAGTAATATTTTCATCCTTAAGTTAAATTATTAATTTGGTAATTTGGTAACTATACTATTTCCTCTACCTATAGGTTTTACCATTGGTAGGATTTTATGAGAAGAATTTTGACTTCGAACTAGTTTTAAATAGAACCAAGTAAAATAGTTATAAATTTATAATGAAAGTTTAAATGGATTATTTGAGTAAGTTTAAAATTTTAATTTATATGATTATTAATTTTAGATTTTAATTGATCAAATCCAAAACTTTAAAGGTATAAATCGTTTTCCCCCTCTGTTTCTATACATAAAAAATGGAACTATGTTATATATGTTAAATCTCTCCACATACTTGGTTTTTAGGATTTTCAAATTTTCTCATTATATCATTAAAAATTTAAGTATTAAGATTTGTTTGGAATGACAATTTATGTCTAAAAATAATTTATATTTAAATATATTTTAAAAAATTATTAAAACGAAGAAGAAATTAAAATTCTGACATCACCGATTTCTTTTGCGCTTACCTTCTATTAAATAAATGGATAATTTGATCGTTGAAAGTCTATCCATTATAAAAAGTTAAATAATAATAATAATAATAATATATACTTCTATCAAATAGTGTTTACTTGAATGAAGTTCCCCAATATTACTTTACCCATTCAAAATTGATGCATAAAAAAAGTGGAATTAAACATCACAGTAAATGAAATTAATATAAAGTAACATAAACATTCATTGTATTTGTTTCAAATTATTCTATATTCTTTTGATGATTAAAAAGCAAAAGTGATTAAGCAAATCATTATGGATAATAAAATAAGAAATTCCCCACTAATACGTTTGTTGCATCTTTTTGATGTTTTTAGCTTTAAAGAGGCAAGATTATCAATGCCACCTCAATTAGTGAGCCCTTTAAATCATACTTACTTCAATTTATTGATTAAATTTTCCATTTTAATTAATAAAGCTCATGATTCTCAAACTTTAAAATGCTTTTTGGAACATGGGCTTTTGTTATTTACTAATACTTATATTTTTAATTATATTATTTATTATTATTATTATTTATGCTTACCACAAGCTGCACACTTTATTTTAAATGTATTTGTATATATATATATATATATATATTTATGTAAACAACCATAAATAAAAAAAAATGGTTGATTATTATTTATTGATCTATGTCTAATAGGTTAGTGTTTTATGTAATAGTTATTAAATGAATTAATTCACCATTAAGTATATTTAATTTTTGATGTAAAAAAGGCATTTTTGGTCCATCCTTCAATCTTGTGGACTTCCCAATAATCTTTTGTTTCTTTTCCTTTTCTTTTTGACACATGGGGAAAGTATCAAAAGGACATCCACTTTCTTTTCTCAATGGCTAAAGCTCTAATTTCAAAGCCCTTTGATGTGTGTATTTCCAAGGCTTTTAATGTGAAAAAGAATCTAGACAATGAAAGTAATTAAAATTTCTCTATAGTTTAGTAGGTTCATTTATATATATATATATATATATATATATATATATATTAAATAGTAATGTGGGAAAGTAAATATTACGTGTTCAAGTCAAAACGAGTATAATTCACTTAACATATAGATATATTAATGATCAAGTATCTATAGTTCAAATCTTGTTTATTCTATTAAACTAAAAAAGTAAAATCTTACCAGTTCAAAATAGAAAAATAGTAAGAAGAAGAGTTACAAGAAACAAAATTTTAATTTTTTTTTAATGATTTTTACTTTGTTGAGTGAATCCAAATTTATGGGGCAATTGAGCTCCAAATTTGCATAGGTATTGAATTAATATATTAATTAAAACTAAGACATAAATGTGTTTGAAAATCGACTGATAAACCATTCAAAAGTTACCATCTAAAATCTCAAACATTAAAATCCACTTCAACTTAATCATAAGACTTAACCATAAGATGATCAAATAATTGTCAAAATGAACTTAGCTCAGTAGTAATTGATATGACCTTCCTCCTTAAAGGTCAGAGACTCAATCCTCACCCTCGTAATTGCAGTAAAAAAAGATGATCAAACAATTCTAAGTGTTCGAGTTTTATGTCAAAATGAGACTCTAACTTTTAATTTTGTGTTTGATATATCTGTAAATTTTAAAAGACCTCAAATAAGTTAAGAACCTATTGTAGGCACAAATTTAAAGTTTAAGAATATGTTATAAGCTTTTTAAAGTTTAGGGACTTATTAGATATAAATTCAAATAGACTAATTTAACCAAGAGGCCAAAGAAGTAAAACAAACCCCTCAAATTCAAGACTTTGGCCAATTAAAACAATGGTAAAAGTAGAGGCCAAGATGGGGGTTTCATGAAAGTATACTATACATATAATGGAAAGAAAAAGTGTCATTTTCCATCACAATTGAAGTTTGTTTGAGAGGGTGAATGTTTGATCAAAAGGGATTTTCATCCACAATTTTTCTTGGGGTAGATGAGAGGTCAAATCTTATCTTTTGTCACACTCATAGTAATGAGGGAGTAATACTTTAAAGAATCTACATATTCATCTCTAAGGGGTTAATAAATGTTTTTTTTTCAAAAAAAAAAAAATGGTCAATAAATGTGGTTTGATTTTATTGTTGTAGATTGTACCTTTTCAACTTTATCCTAAATTCCATTCCATTATAAATTTTAGAGTAAATTACAAAAATAACTAATAAAATATCAAGAGTTAAGATTGGACCTTCAAACTTACAAAATATAGAAATTATAACAATTGCATGAATTTAAAAGGTCATTTTTTTTTTATCATTTAAGGGTCAATTTTAACACTTGTAAAAATTTGAAAGCTCAATTCTTACCATCGAAAGTTTAAAAATATAATTACAACTATCATCATACTTCAGGGATTACAATTTTACCTTAAATTTTAATTTTTGTATTTTATTTATATGCAATGTAATATTTAAATATTATCACAACTAAAGTAAGATTAATAAACTTTAATAGGCCATACATAAACTCACTTATCAAATCTTTTAAATGTTCGCGAATCATATTTTCTATTTTTAAAACGTTCAAAGATTAAATTGATAAAATTACCTTATAGAATAAGAGGTAAAATAAACTTTGTAGACAATTCATGAAACATTAATGTCATCGTTTTTTAGTACAAAATAATGGTGGATGAGAATCGAACTTCCAACTCTAGAGAAGAAGGTCATGTCAATTATCTTAAAGAAGAAGATTAGGTCAATTATCGTTGAGTTAAATTATTAAAAAAAAAATTCATCAAACACACACAACACACACACACATATATATATTTATATATATATAAATAAAGTGGTTTTTATAGAGTGATGGTATCCTTTTTGGGCTTTTTGGCATTTGGTTGTTGGCATTTCTTTTGTTTCAAATTGTCCAAGCAAAAAACAGAAGAAAGGGGACTGAAAACTTACCCTAAAATCCAACCAAACTCATGGGGATCTCAAACTAATCCATCTATATATCATGACACTGAAGTTGCTGAAACATGCGCTAATATATACATATATT
Source organism: Benincasa hispida (assembly GCF_009727055.1). Lineage (NCBI taxonomy): Eukaryota > Viridiplantae > Streptophyta > Magnoliopsida > Cucurbitales > Cucurbitaceae > Benincasa > Benincasa hispida. The sequence continues at coordinate 71,956,912 of NC_052360.1, read as the reverse complement.
AATGTCATTCCCTATTAAAAGGCCTATTTTGATGACCTACCTAGGGAAACCTACTTAATTATCAATGGTATTATCAAAAGCCTTAATCATATATTAAATATAGTCTAATAGAGAGAAAGAGATTATTGATGATTTCAAAGGTACTTTGCAAATTATTAATTAAGGTTCTCTTTCATATATGGTCTTACCAATGAGATCATTAGGGTTTTGAATTTCGAGTTTAATATATTAATATCATTCCCAAATTATTTGTGGCATTGAATATTGGACATTGAAATATTGTAAGGACCGTCAAACTTCTTAGAGGTAACTTATTTCTTTCTTTATTTATGATACAATTGGATTATATAAGTTATTTAAAATTTAGTCAATACCCTTACTTGTTATCGTGTGTGTATTGTATATATATTATAACTATATAATATTCTTACATAATTTCTTCTCGATAATATAATATGTAGATAACCATAGTATAAAACAACCACCTATCAAATTATATTATCAAACATCATGGTTAGTTAGTACAAAGTCTAATGTTATGAGAAATTAATTTCTATCTAAAACACCTATACTATAGGTCCAAAAAACTTAGATTAATGGAAGTACAAAAAGAAAATAAATACTAAACAATAAACAAACAAGCTTAGAATAGGAAAATAATGAGATGATTCTTATTTAATCAATTGTTACATAAGTTTATTTTTTTTGTTGATGTAGTAGTACAAGAAATTCTAATGATTTTATGTTATATAAAAACAATAACTTAAGTAGTGAGGTGTCTAAATATTAATGACATAATGCTACTATAATATACCAACAAACATATATGTTCTAATACGAATATATATGTTCAAATAATTTGAGTATAGGTGTACTCTAGACTCTTATTTTATGGACATAAATGTTATTAATAAGAAAGATAAGACATTTTTGTCTCTTTAGAAGAAAAATTTAGGTGCAAGACAACAATGTAACATTTTCTTTGAATTTTTTACAGAAAAATTTAGTGGGTGGGGATTGATGAAGACATAAAGCTTTAGAATTAGAGAGAACATAACACATAATAGTGTTGAATCCTTATTTTAATTGTAAATTTAAACTATTAATAGTAAAGGAAAATAGTGATTTTGGTTTGTCTCGTTCTCTCTTAATTCAACTTAATGATACCTACTCTAACAATGTGTAGACTTTTTCTTAGTTGTTAGTGTTTTATTTAAAATTTCCACAAGTATATAATATAATATATATAATATATATATATTATATATATATATATATATATATATATATATTAATCTAAAAGAAAAATTATGATATTTTAAAAATTTCATTAAAATTGCTTTTGTTGTGAATTTGAGGAGCAAAACAGAACACGAATATAGATAAAATATAATATAATAATATAATATTAAATATATATAATATAATATAAAATAAAATAACTAAAAGCATAAAATAATTAAAATTATAAAATTGGATAATATGAAAATTAGTGAAAGTGTAATTCTCACCAATGTATGTGTGATTTTAATATCACCAAATGCCGCTATTTATAGGCAAAGTGGAAAGTAGAATGTAGACTTACATGAACACCAAGTATGAATAATTATAAGGCACATGGACAACATGAAGGGTGACACATGACTTTGGGACACTAAGCAATGAACATCTATTTATTATTATAATATTCATAATACTTCCCCTTAGATGTCCATATATATATATATGAATTATGCCTCGTTAAAAGCTTACTAGGCAAAACTCAATGGGAAAAAACCTTAGTGAAGGAAAAAGAGTACATATTTCATATAATACATACTCTTAAAAGAATACAATATATTTACTCCCCCTCGTGAAAACATCACTTGATCTTTGAGTTGCCGCATTCCATGTTGTGCACCAATTTTTTCAAAAGTTGCGGTTAGTAATGCCTTTGTAAATAAGTTTTCAAGGTTATCCTTCGAACAAATTGGTTGTATAGTGATGTCGTCATTTTCTTCAAGATCATGAGTGTAGAAAAGTTTCGGTGAAATATGCTTTATTTTATCTCCTTAAATATTTCTTCCTTTGATTTGGGCTATGTAAGCTGTGTTGTTTTCATATAATATTGTTGGAAGCTTTTTATTAGAAGACAAGCCACGCACTTCACGAATGTGCTGAGTCATTGACCTTATCCATACACATTCTCGACTAGTCTCATGAATTGCAAAAATTTCAACATGATTTGAAGAAGTGACTGTTATAGTTTATTTCACCGATCGCCATGATATAGTAGTTCCTCCACATGTGAACAGATAACCTATTTGAGATCTACATTTGTGTGGATCAGATAAATATCCAAAATCTGCATAACCAACTAGATCAAATTTGATTTATTTGAATAAAACAAATCCATATCGATTGTTCATCGGAGATAACGGAGTCTATGCTTAATTTCATTCCAATGTCTTTTTGTAGGAGAAGACCTATATTTAGCTAATAAATTTACTGAAAATGCAGGCTGGTCTTGTATTATTAGCAAGATACATAAGTGCACCAATTGTACTAAGATATGGTACTTCAGGACCAAGAAGTTCTTCATTATCTTCTCGAGGTTGAAATATATCTTTATTTATATCTAATGAATGGATTTCCATTGGACTATTTAATGGATGTGCTTTGTCCATATAAAATCTTTTCAAAATTTTTCCTGTATAAGTTGACTGACGAATAAATATTTCATTTTCTAAATGCTCAATTTGCAAACAAAGGCAAAATTTTGTTTTTCCGAGATATTTCATCTCAAATTCTTTCTTAAGATATTCTATTGCCTTTGAAAGCTCTCCAAGAGTTCCAATTATATTCAAGTCATCAACATATATAGTTATAATAGCAAATCCTAATTGTGATTTCTTTATAAAAACACACGGATATATTGGATTATTTTGATATCCTTCTTTCAATAAATATCCACTTAGGCGATTGTACCACATTCGTCTTGATTGTTTCGATCCATATAGTGATCTCTGTAACTTTATTGAATATCATTCTTGGGAATTTGATGTATATATTTCAGGTATCTTAAATCCTTCTGGGATTCTCATATAAATATAATTATTAAGAGATCCATATAAATATGTTGTGACTACATCCAGAAGATGCATATCCAGACTTTTATACACAGCCAAACCAATTAAATATCTTAGTGTAATTGTATCTACCACCGGAGAATACGTCTCCTCAAAATCAATACCAGGTCTTTGTGAAAAACCTTGTGCAACTAGTCTTGCTTTATATTTTGTGGCCTCATTATTTTCATTTCTTTTCCTCACAAATACACATTTGTATCCCATAGGTTTAATACCTTTTGGTGTTCGAACTACTGGCCCAAAAATCCAACATTTTGAAAGTGAGTTTAATTCTGCCTCGATTGTTTCTTTCTACTAAAGCCAATCTTTTCTATGTCGACATTCTTCAACAGATTTTGGTTAAGGATCATCATTTTCAGATATAATATCAAGAGCAACATTTTATGCAAAAATGTTGTCAATAATTACATTAGTTCGATTCCATCTTTTTCCCGTCATGACATAATTTATTGAAATCTCATTATTATCTTTAGGTATTTCACATTCCTCACTAGTCATATCGAGGATTTCTTTATAGGTATTTACATCCTCAACCAAGTCTTTTTCACTATTAATTATTTTTCGTTTTCGAGGATTTTTATCTTTGGAACCCACAGGTCTACCACGCTTCTGGCGTATTCTAGACTCATTAATGACAACTTGTTGTGTTGGGATATCAATTTTTTATGGAACATTTGCAGCTGGTATATGTGACTTAGTTACTTTCTTTGCATCTATAAATGCATCTGGTAATTGATTTGTTATATTTTGAAAATTAATTATTTTATGAACTTCAAGTTCACATTAATCTGTACGGGGATCTAAATGAGACAATAACGATGCATTCCATGTAATTTTTTTCCAACTTCTTAATTCCTCTCTCTAATATTGAAAAATTTCTCTCATTAAAAAGACAATCAGCAAATCATGTAATAAATACATCACCCGTCAGGGGCTCAAAATATTTAATAATTGATGAGAAATCATGTCCAACATATATTCCTAACCTCCTTTGAGGACCCATCTTAGTGTGTTGTGGTGGAGCAGTTAGAACATATATTGCACATCCAAAAATTCTCATATGGGAAATATTTTGCTCATGACCATAAGCTAATTGTAATGACGAGTACTTATGATAAACTACTAGCCTAATACGTACAAGTGACGTTGCATGCAAAATAGCATAACCCCCTACAGATGAAAGAAGCTTAGCTCTCATAAGTAATGGTCTTGCAATTAATTGCAAACATTTTATGAATGATTCTCTAAACCATTTTGTGTATGAACATGAGCTACAGGATGTTCAACACTTATCCCAATTGACATACAATAATTATCAAAAGCTTGGGATATAAATTCACCAACATTATCAATATGAATGGTTTTAATTGTATAATCAGGAAATTGTGCTTTTAACTTAATTATTTGAGCAAGTAATCTTGCAAATGCAAGATTTCGACTTGATAATAAGCACACGTGTGATCATTTGCTGGATGCATCTATTAATACCATAAAATATCTAAATGGTCCATTTGGTGGGTTAATGAATCCACATATGTCACCATAAATTCGTTCTAAGAATGCAGGTGATTCAGTTCCCACTTTAGCTGGTGATGGTCTAATTATCAATTTTCCTTGAGAGCAAGCATCACATGATAATTCATTATATTGAAGAATCTTCTGGTTCTTCAATGGGTGTCCATTTGAATTCTCAATAATTCTCCTCATCATTATAGATCTTGAATGACCCAATCGGTCATGCCAAATTATAAATTTGTTTGGATTCATGAACTTCAAGTTCATTGTTGCATATGTTTCAATTACTTGTATATGAGTATAATACAATCTAGAAGATCAAGCAAGCAACTCTTCCAATATACGTTTTTCATTTGAGACAGTGAATATGATATATAGATATTCCATATTATTCTTACTATCAATCTCAATATGATAACCGTTGCAACGTATATTTTTAAAACTTAGAAGATTTCTCTTTGATTGACTAGAGAACAATGCGTTGTCAATTGTAAATTTTGTTCCTCTAGGAAAAATAATATTTACTTTTCCAAAACTTTCGATCAAATTTGTAGAACATGATATTGTATTTACTTTCAGCATTGTTAATTTGAAAAATGATGTTTTATTTGTAAGTATTGTGTGTGTAGTTGCACTGTCTGCCAGACATAGATGTTCTTTGCTCATTTTTTAAACATCCAACATATGAAAATGATCCATGTTTCTTCATTAAAAGAAAATAATTACAATAAGAAAAACAACACTTAAAATATACAAAAGTTACTAAAAAAAACATGAAGATGGATAAAAGAAAACAATAACATTAAGTCTAGGTATTCTCAAAATCAAAAGAAACAGTTGATGTTCCATCAACTGCGCCAATCTTCTCTTAAAGAGATTCAAAGAAGTCCGTCACATCCAAATTTGTCATATGGGATGTGTCAAATATGTTATTATCCGTATGCAAAATTTGCTTTCACATTTTTCTCTTTTTCCTTCAGGGAAGCTTGAGAGAGGTCAATCAGTGTTTTGAAGTACGACAGGTACGTGACCAATGGCCAGTCATTCCGCATCGAAAGCATTTATTTTCAACACTTTTTGAATTCTTATTTTGTGGAGCTTTTCCTTTGTAATCATCATTTTGTGTGGTTCTTTTGAAATTTGAATGATTAAAACGACCACCACGAAAATAATAATTATTTATTCCTCTGCCACAGTCACGACCTCAATCGCAACCATGACTTCGACCACGATTATTATTAAAATTCACAGTATTCAATTCAGGTAATGGTGTCATTCTGGTTAGTCAAGATTCATGATTTTTCATCAATAACTCGTTATTTTGTTCGGCTACGAGAAGCCATAAAATTAATTCAGAATACTGTTTAAAACCTTTCTCTCGATATTGCTGCTGCAAAAGCATATTCGAGACATGAAATGTAGAAAATGTCTTCTCTAACATATCGACATCAGTAATTTTCTCTTCGCACAATAACAATTTCGAACTGATTTTAAATAATGCAGAGTTGTAATCACTTACTGATTTGAAATCTGGAATCCTCAAGTGCATCCACTCATAACGAGTTTAGGAAGAATAAGTGTTTTTTTTATGATCATACCTCTCTTTTAAATTTTTTCAGAAGATACGGGGATCTTTTATTGTAAGATACTTCATTTTCAATCCCTCGTGAAGATGATGACGAAGGAAAATCATAGCTTTTACTTTGTCTTGACTGGATGTTCTATTTCCTTCTTTAATAGTCTCCCCAAGATTCATAGCATCCAGGTGGATTTCGGCATTAGGTACCTATGACAAATAATCATTTTCGTTAATATCAAGGGCGACAAATTCTAATTTTGTGAGATTTGTCATGACGGCAGTATCATAAAATATTGTACTTATGTTAGAAATTTAATAGATATTGAATATGCAAAATAACATTAAATTTATTAATTATAACGGAGAGGGAAAAACCGACATTCCTTTAGGACCTACCTTTAGTGGAAAAACCGACAGGAGCTCGTGCTGATAACGTATTGTGAATTTGAAGAGCAAAAGAGAACACGGATATAGAGAAAATATAATATAATAATATTAAATATATATAATATAATATAAAATAAAATAACTAAAATTATAAAATTGGATAATATGAAAATTAGTGGAAGTGGAATTCTCACCAATGTATGGGTGATTTTAAGATCCACCAAATGCCATTATTTAGAGGCAAAGTGGCGAGTAGGATGTGGACTTATATGGACACCAAGCATGAATAATTACAAGACACATGGACAATATGAAGGGTGACACATGGCTTTGGAGAGCAATGTGCATCTATTTATTATTATAATATTCGTAATACTTTTTATATATTTATGTTTGCAATAGTTTATGTTAAACGTATATAATTAATAATAATAATAATAATCTCTACAATATTAAAAGGGGTTATGTAGGGAGAATCTTTACATGTCCTTTTTACCCTTACATTTTTCGTAAATTCCTATATTGCCCTTCATCGAGTGGTTGTGACTTTTTGAGTGTAGGTATCTGTTTGGAAAATAGTAGAAGTGATTTTTCCAATTAAATCCTCTACAGAAAGATACCTCATTAACAAAACAACACAACTTAAATAAAACCTTTCATCCAAGAGATACAATAGGCACGAATAACTTCTTCCATTTGGAGTCCAAGCTTTGGTCACGGGCATTCAACTCTCTCTTCGACCCCACTTTACTTCACTACTAAAGTGAAGAAATCCGAGAGGAATATGGCCAATAGACCACTTTGTGAAAATGGAATAAATATGGATCGCCAATCCAAACCCCTAAATGATGAACAATAGAAGAAATCTTCTTAGCATGAGCATTTTGCATGTGGATAATAAATCTTTGGTAGAGCGATTTCAATGGTTAGTTATATTATTTTGTTCTTTTAGATATTGTATTGAAATTTATTTGTTTGTTTTAGATTTTGAAAAGTTTTGATTTAGAAATATATTTATATCCAAAACTCAAATGTGAAACGACGAAATTTTTTTTCTTAATTGTCTCTGTGGATAATTGATCTTTAGGTGTGAAATTTATTTATTTGTTTCTAGATTTTCAAGGGGTTCGATTTAGAAGTTTATTTATATGGAAAAACCCAAATGCGGAACAATGGAAATATCTCCTTAATGCATGTAGATAATGGATCTTCGCAAGATGGAGTTTTATTTGGATATTGTATTGAAATATGTTTGTTTGTCTTTTGATTTTGAGTTTTTAAGGAATTTGATTTAGGAGTTTATTTACATGGAGAGATGAGATTTGAATTTCAAATGAGGAGTGTATAGAAGGTGTTTGATGATTTGGGTCTGCGTACATTGACTCCATTGAAAGGATTGATTCAAGGTGTAATTTGTTTATTGTATATATTTTTTATTATAATTAGGGATAAGTATAAACGATTTATTTAAATTTATTTATTTTAACTTTTAGTGACACTTTCAATTTTGTTTGCATGAAAATTGAAAAGAAAAAGCACTATGTGGAGAGAGGGAGGGAATGAAACAAATGAAAATGTTAAATAATCTCAAACGAAATAAGGTAAGTTGACCATTACTTCCCTCCTTTGATTTGGGATCAATTGATTTGTTTTTAACTCAGATTTTTAAAAATTACCTTTAAAATTTCATTGCAATGTATTTAGATTTGAACACCTACCTCAATAAAATTTATTTGATTTCATAGGTTACACAATATCCACAATATTTCTTTTACCCAACTTTCATTATTTTAAATTTTGTTTTATCTCATTGAATCGTTGTACTTAAATATTACTCACTCTAATAAAATTCATTTGATTTCATAAGATACATGATCTCCAGCAATTTGTTTTCCTCCATCTTCATTATGTAGATTTATTTTATACCATTGCATTGTATTTAAATATGAAAACACTTCCATAAAATTTTAAATTTTAGGCAATATGAAATGGATTGGAAGATAAAGTATATGGTTTCAAATATATTTTTATATTAAAAGAACCTTGCAAAGGAGAAAAAATTGAGAAAATCTTTTAGATTTAGTTTTTATCCATAATATCTCTTAGATTATTTTATAAAAATGTCCCACCAAAACCCAACCATTCGCTTTCTACTCCTAACAATTAATTAGGTCAAATATCTACTAAAAAGAAAGAAAAGTTAATTGAAGGATTTTATAATTTTTTAGAGTTTAGAAGTTAATATAATTGAAGCAGTAAATATCATAATAAACCAACATTATTGTTATTTATTATATCCTAGACTTATTATGATTTGATCTTTAATTTTTGGTTCTCCATTTTTCATCTTTTAAAAATATTAAATTACTTTAACTAATAATAATAAATTAACAAGTGTAAATGAATAAATTCTATATTTGAAAGCTTAGTTTAAGACTAACCATTAGAAACAACCAAATAAAAATATTATTTTACTTTATTGACTTCTATTATGTTAAAATTTAAAAAGAAGATATATAATTTTTTGACCAATCAAATTATGCTAAAAATTTCACCACTTTATTACTTTTATTATGAGTTATTTTAAAATTTATTATTTAAATTAGTTATCAATAGTTACTTAAAACATAATATATATAAAAGAAAAAAACATTTGAAATAATAAACATCAAAACTATATAACAAATAGTTGTACAATTAATTCAAAACATTTTTTTTAAAAAAAACACAATTTTAAATTTGATTTGCACATTCATTTCATGACGATATTTTATATCGTAATGAAAGATCCATATTATAAAAAAAAAAAAAAAAAATTAAAGAAATAAAACCTAAACTAATTCTAAATAGTTCATTTGGTACAATATATTAATAAATAAATTTGTTTATGTATACTCGCATTGCTACTATTTTAGAAGTTACTACCACGTGCAATGCACGTATTATTAAACTAGTAATAATAAGTGCTATTAATTTACCATTCATTAAAAATATATTATTGTTGTTAAAGTGACCTTAGTTCAAGGTTAAATATCATGGTCTCTTTTCGTTTTTAAAGGTCAAAGGTTCTATCCTCATCTCCTCAAATAGTTATATTAAAAAAGTGTATTATCATTATCATAATTATTATTGATGCATTGTGTATTGTATATTGGACTTACTGTACAATTATACATCTTAGGCGTAAAATAATTTTAGAAAAAATTTTGAATACTTTTAAAAATCATTTTTAGTTCGATCAATTTTTATTAAAGTAACAATTTAGTTTTTGAACTTTTGTTAATAACAATTTAGTCTATGTATTTTTAAATTTGCAATGATTTAGTCCTCGAATTTTAATAAGTAACAATTTGGTCCCTATACTTTACAATTTATAACGAATTAGTCCTCATTGTGAAAAATACTATTAAGACTTAATGAAATTTCTTACAATGTAGATTGTTAAATGGATAAGAAATTATCATTATTTTTTAATAAACTATAAAGATTAGATCGTTACATAATAAATTTCAACATTTAATTTTTAAGAGATTTTTTATATCATGGACTAAATTGTTACAATTTTCAAAATATAAATACTAAATTACTGCTTATTAAAGTTTATGAACTAAAATTGTTACAAATTTAAAAGTACAAGGATTAAATTATTACCAACAAAATTCCAGGGACTAAGTTGTTATTTTATTGAAAATCTAGGGATTATAGTGATTTTTAACCAATATTTTTTTAAAAAATAATTTAATTTTAAATGATTAATGGATTCAAATCAACTAAATAAAATGAATAGAATTTAAAAGGTTAGAATATGAAAAGGTTACAAATATTAATGAATAATATAATTTAAAATCTTTTAGAATTTCAAATAATTAATTTGTAACTTTTTAATCTTTTATTATTATAAAATTAAAAAAAGTATTTTCTTTCCCTATTTTTTCTATATCGATGTTGATGATCTTTATAAACTAGATTTGTAACTATTTGCTAATAATTAGCCATGGAAACTTACGAAGGGTAATAAATAATCAATTAGTTCCACCACAACATTCAATGGGTAGTTGTTGTGGATTTCTTCATTTTTTTTTTCTTTTTTTACTATTAGACTAAATTCTTCTTTCCTCTAAAAAAGAACTCTTTTCAAACAAAGGAAAATAAATCAACTCATTTATAAATATAGCAAAATATCATTATCTATCGGTGTTAGACAGTGATAAACATATATTAGGAGACGATAAACCATCTATCATGGTCTATCACGAATAGACAATGACATTTTACTATACTTAAAAATATTTTCAATAGTTTTATCATTTAAAACAATTATCTGTCTAAAAAAATATACATGAATTGGTAAGATGAGAAGTGTATATTTGGAATTCTTTAAAAACTAAAATGTTGAAAAAAGACCAAAATATTTTTTAGTAGTTTTGAATGAGATTCTTTTAATACAACATAGTATAAGTATAAGTATAGATATAGATTGTAGGTACTAGTATAATTATAGATTATACATTATACATTAGTTTACGAATTTGATTTTATATTATAATTTATAATTAGTTTGCAAACTTGGGCAATCACCTCTCCTATACCTGGCATAGCATTCTATGGGGAAGGGAGTTGGCTCTTAAAGGAGGGCATTAGAGAATTGGGGACGTACGGTCCATTGATATCTATTTTGATCAATGGATTCTCAGAGAATCAATATTCAAGTTTCGTCTAGACCCCTATCAGAGTCCTCGATGGATAGTCTTATTTGTGAAGGGCAATAAATTAAGACCTAATTGCTGAGTTATTCTCTCTAGATGATGTTGAAGTTATTAAGAGTATCCCTTTTTGCTCATAATCTCACCGTGATTCATTTTTCTAGCATTAGGACAAAAAAGAGTTATACTCTGTCAAGAATGGGTACAAATTGCCATTGGCTTGCTCTATGGATGTTTCGTCCTCATTCCATGGGGATACAGAAGAATTTTGGAAATTTTTGTGAGGTCTTTCTATCCCCTAGAAGACAAAAATATTTCTATGACGTACTTGTCTCAACTCTCTTCCAAGATGCAATGCTTTGGCTCACGGTTCAATTATCATTAGTGGAGAATGTCCTTTATATCATCAAGCTTAAAAAACAAGCATTCGTGCTATATGAGAGTATAAGGGAAGTAAACATATTTGGGCTTATTGGTTTTGAAATTTTGGAAAGTGGTTATTCGCACTTTATACGATTGTCTCACACGATGTCCTAGCAAAATCAGAGACAACAGTAAAACAACAAGGAGTAAATCAAAGAAACACATCAAGATTGTTAACCCAATTCGATGATAAACCACCATGTCTAAGGGACAGTGTGCCGGGAAAGATATTTCACTAATATTTAAAAGTCAAGCAATTACGTCGTTGTACTTATCTATAAAATAACAATGATTACTGTAGACATCCAATCAACCCCAACTCCCCTCCGACTTAAAGAAAATATCAAGAAGAAAGCCCAACCAGATCTGGATCATCAGCAACATGTCTCACAAAGTCAGCAATGCAGTAATCTCATGCTTCCAATCAAAGGCAGGATCAATAACACCATTAAGCATTTTAAGCTCCTTAGAAAGGGAGTCAAAAGATGGAGGCCAAAGGAAGATGTGACAAAGTCAGCACTTGGAGCTTCCTCAGCAGTACTATGAGAAAAAGGAACAATGTCTGGAACGTGATGGTCTTGAAAAAAATTTATAGTTAAAATTCAACAATCCTAGATTGGTACCAATGGGCTCATCTGCTGTGAGTAAATTAGGCTTCTGAGACAATAGAATTCCACAAATCAGCCATGGATAAGGAATAGGTAAACGCAAAGTCTGAAAACCCATATGCCTTCGTAACTGACCAATGATAAGCCCCTAATCAAACAGATTAGCCTTTCCAATTTGAAATAACAAGGTAGCTAGAGGAACTAGAGTGATGAGATGAAGGGCACCAATTTACAACCCCAAAGCGAAATAACATAGGATATTTTGCACTGAGCTCAACAGAAGCAAGTTGCCCAGTCTTAGGCTAAGCATTCTTCAAACCTTTAGTCACTTTTAAAAACCAATTTTTTTTATAGAAGGACGTAACTCAGGAGTGTTAGAGGGATCAATCCCATCAATAAGCTTAATAATAACACTAGTAGTAAACACAAAGTTGTGACCTCTTGTTGGGGTTGATGCCCTAAATCTCGTGGTTTTGTAGTTTGTAATGTATTGTATAAACTTTTTATGTATCTAATAAAATAAAATGTATTTTATTTGACATTTAATCGCATTAACCCACAAAAACCAATAAACTAAGATCCAGGGTTATCTTTTATAACTTAAACATGTATGTGGAGACATACTGGTGGATTATGTTTAAGTGATAACCTAAACAGTCTGTAGTAGATGGATAAGGTTGGATACCTTATCCTAGTGATATTATGAATATGGTCTGCTTTGTAGTTGTTATAATTATTGTAAAGTGTTACAAATGATATGATCCTAATCATTCATATGGAGACATGTGAGTGGGGGTATTCTATACAAAGAGTTTGTATAAAACTGGATGACAAAATGAATAGTCTCTCTGTATAACTGTTGTTAGAAGAGACTTACATTTCATCAGGATGACCATAGGCAACTTGACCTAAATCTTGAGTGAGTTGTGAATTCCTGTCTATGAAAGCAGTCCTCTGGTTCGTATAGGTGAGAGTGGCCAGTTTCGTTGATTCAATATACCTATCATTTTGGAGATTCATCTGATTGGGGAGTTGGGAACACAGCTACTAAAACGCACACAAAATGTGCATTATTTGGCTTAGATTTAGGATTGTTTATAATATGCTTTTAGTAAATTTGTTGTATTTGCTATGATTTCTAGGATTTATGATCGAGATGTGAATTATACTTAAAATAAGCCAAAAATGATCAAATTAGGTTCAAAAAAGGCAAAACCGAGCAAGGGACTAAAGAGAGTGAAGAAAAAAGAGAAGAAATACAATGTTACAAAAAGTAGGGGAGTGTTGCAACGTTGGGTGTAGCATTGCAACACTACTATTGGAAGCGAGAGTTGATGCAAAAAAGGCAGTGGCTACAACATTAGATGCAACATTGCAACGCTCTGGCAATTTTCAAGCAGCGTTGCAACCTGTTGTCGAGGCATTGCAGTGCTAGCTTTCCTTATTTGATAAATTTGATAATTTTGGCAAGGATTTTGTGCCAAATTTCAACCTTATGATTATTTAGACAACTGTAAACATACACAGATAGAGTATTCTAACCTAGAGAGGAGACATTAAAACCTAATTTTGAGACAAAAAAAGAGAGAGTTCTTGCCAAAGAGAAAAGATTGGAGATCGATTATGAGACCATTCGACTTCCCCGACATGATAACAGAGAGAAGATTGATGATTTCCACCAGTACTCCAGACAGGGTTTTCTCTTATTCTTTCTTTTTCTCTACTTGAATGCCCTCAATTTTGTATGAGATTATGTTTTTGGGAACCATGAGTGCTAGACTCTTTGTTTTAGGGTGTTGTTGGATTTACATATAGAGTTGAGTTTATGTATAGGGATTTCATGGAATTGCATAGTTATTTACCTTTTAATGTTACTATTTTAATTGAATTTGATTGGCCATCAATAAATGTTAGATTTAATATTCAATTCGGTAGATTGTATGTTTAATGGAACTTGTTGTTGGGATTGATGCCCTAAAGTCCCATGTCTTGTAGTTTGTAAACAGTTTGTACAAATGCTTGTGATGTAAAATATATGATATTTACTTCACTTCTTGACTTTGCACATTTGGATGTTTTATTTGCTTTACCACAAACCAATAAACTTAAAATCCCTGGTTATCTTTATGTAACTTAAACATGTATGTGGTGACATACAAGTGGATCATGTCTTAAGTGATAACCAAAATGATCTGTAGTATATCGATATTGGAGGGAAACCTTATCTTGGTAACGCTATGGATGCGGCCCACTTTGTGGAATAGTTACAAGTGTTGTGATTTGTCATAGATGGTTTGATCCTGATCATTCGTGTAAGCGACATGCGAGCGGGGGCGTCCTATACAAAGAATTTGTATAAGACCTGGCCAAGAAGTGTTAACGTCTCGTCATATAACCCCGTTTATGACAGAGATTTCACTTCACTAGGATGTCTATAGGTACATCACCTCAATCCTGAGTTAGTTGGGAACTCTTGCCATTGAGGGCAGCCTTTGATTTTCTTGGGTGTGAGTGGCTAGAACGCCGACTCAAACCTACCACTTTGGGGATTCATCTGATTTAAGAGTTGGGAACTCAACTACACAAGATGGAGTTTCACTCCTTCATTAAAGTAGTGGTAAGTAGATAGATTGCTCCCTTAAGGGCTGATCTCGGAGCTTGAACAATGTGGCACCACACACCTTCTCATGGCCCGAGAGGTGTTCACACATAGTAGGACTATGTTGTATTGTTCATTAGACGGATCAGTGGTACTTAAGGAGTAAGATATAACTACAGGGGCAAAACGGTAAATTGGCCCAACTAAACTTACGAGCATCTGTGAAGGGTCATCGTACTGATGATTGGTTAGATCTGATGGACATAAAAATATATCTGTGGTAAGAAGAGTTCAGTTGTCAGTCTTTAGTGGAATGTCTGGCAGTTAGCGAATTGTGGATATTGCGGCTAAAGAGTTTAGTCAACTATTCACGTACTGTTGAAGCTTCGAGCCATAGGTCCATAACGTCCCCTTGGTAGTTTGGATACAAGTTGATAATCAATTTTTGGGTCAGTTTGAAATATTCAAATTGACAAGAGGGAGTTCGATTATATATGATATAATTGAACTAGTTAATTATATATGATATAATTGACTTTATGTATTAGATACAATAACTTGAAGGAAATTGGATATAAATATGATTTATATCTAGTAAAGGAAAAATACTATGATTAATATATGATATTAATCCATACGTTATGAATATAATGTGCTTATATTTATTATTTATTAATTGGACAGTTATGGGATAATTGGCCGGTATCTCTTCTGTTTTCGTAACTGATAAGTAAGATGAAGAATCGTTTTGAGACGCTTAAATAGCTCATGGTGTGTTAAGCATTTGAATATATAGTGTTTGAGAGAGTCATCACTTAGTAAATCAGAGCCTATACAATAGTGCTGTTTCTGAAAGATCGCTTACACCCGCGCACGCTACTTACTAAATGATCGCTTGTCTTTTATTAAACGATTGTTTAGTGCTTGAGCTTTACTAAATGATCGTATAGACGATCGTTTAGATTTTCCTATACGATCGCTTAGCTTTTTCTACACGATCATATACTTCACCTAAACGATCAAACATTTTGTCTATACGATAGACGAGTCTTTCTTCTACTTGTTTAATTGTTGTATACGATCTCTTTTCCTCCTCCCTTCTACCAAATCCAAATAGAG
Organism: Benincasa hispida; assembly: GCF_009727055.1. Classification (NCBI taxonomy): domain Eukaryota; kingdom Viridiplantae; phylum Streptophyta; class Magnoliopsida; order Cucurbitales; family Cucurbitaceae; genus Benincasa; species Benincasa hispida. The sequence goes on along the minus strand of NC_052360.1, from coordinate 71,940,851 downwards.
CCCACTCTTTGGATTCTCACTCCAATAATACTGAGGGTTCTAAATGGTGGCGTCGTCCTTTTTCTTCATTTGTTCGTGTAGAGATTATTCGTGGTAGACGATTGGGTGTTGCTGAACGATAGCTTGTCGTTCCAGGGAAAGAGAGATTTATTGCGAAAAGAGTTTTCAACTGGTAAGTTTACTTGTTCTCCTGTTTATTTATCTCTAAGCATACCGGTAATTTAGTAGTTTGAATGCATATCTGTATGTGTAAATGTATATGTGGAAATTTTGTCACAATGAATTGGAATGATCTGCTTCCGCTCAGAGGTACTCTTGTATAAGAGTTCCTTCACTTGTAACATTAAATTGCTATTAACCTATCACTTACGTAGTTAGGAGAGTAGTAAAAGTTAATGACGTCAATTTTAATGCCATGGATTTTAATTTGATATCACGTTGTTAGTTATCGATTTGAATTGCATGAGAGAGATTTTTTTTAAAAGACAATGATTCGGAACTTAGTTTCTAGACTTTGATAAAGTATGCTTAATTCCATAATTGACCTAAATATTGTTCAATGAAGCATGTAATGGAAAACGACACCCTAGAAAAAATTTAAATCTAAAATTTCATTGTTTGTCTTGCTTTGCTGAAAATTAAATAAAAATCACTCAATTCGACTTTCCAATTTCCTAGTTAAAATCGATACGGTTTTGAATAATTAAGTAGAAACTGTTGTTTGATCTCTGAGGATGATACTCGGCCTCTTAAGCCACTTTAATATATTATAACTTGACTACGTTCTCTTGCACGAACACATTGCACATCAAGTTTTTGACACTGTTATCGGGGATCAATATAACGGTTTTCTTCTTAATATTTAAGAACTGGGGAAATTTTAGACCAGGGTTTATTTTTGTGCTAATTTTATTGGAGTTTTCCTTTGTGCATATCCCATGATAAGGACACACCTCTTTTGCCTTTTGATTCTAAGATTAAATGTACATTTAGGAGAAATCTTATAGTCAAGGAAGAAATGGAAGAAGTGATGGCCGAAGATGCAAAAAAGGCCATTAGCGATTATTTCCAACCACTCTTTTCCATAGCACAGCCCGGGATCGTGAATTCATCTATCAATGCAAACAATTTTGAGTGGAAACTGTGGTTGATTCAAATGGCAAAGGACATTGCTTTTAGAGGACGCCCTATTGAAGATCCTTACAACCATCTGAGATCATTCCTTGAAATTTGTGAAATGATAAAAATTAATGGAATTTATAATGATGCCATAAGACTGAGATTATTTCCTTTTTCATTGCAAGATCGAGCTAAGAATCGACTTGAATCAATTCTATTAGAGAGCATTGGAACATAGGGTGAACTAGCTCAAGTCTTTTTGAACAAGTATTTTTTGCCCATCAAATCTTCCAAATTGAGATTTGAGATTGTAGCTTTCTCTCAACAGCCCGATGAACAACTCTTTGAATGTTGGGAGAGATATAAGGATTTAGTGAGGAGATGCCCACAACATGGATATCCTAACTTGCTGCAAATTCAGTTCTTCTACAATGGGTTCAATGGTAACACTAAATCTATTCTAGATGCTTGCTTGGGGGATCAATCTTTGGAAAAACTGCTATTGAGGCTTATGCTATCTTGGAGGACGTGGCCACCATGAGTTATAATTGGCCAAGTGACAAAGATTCCACCACCAAAATCGCAAGTGTGTATGGAATTGATGAGGTAAGTGCTATTCAGGCTCAATTGACTATAATTACTAATATTTTGTCTAAATTGGTTGTAGGAGGACAATCATTAAATTCACCATCAATAGCTTCTCAAGCAGCCATGGTGGCAATATCTCAACGAGTTTGGGGTGGATAGGAGAATGAAATGGCCAAGTACGTCGACAGAGGACATTATTGAGGCCACCAACAAATTTCTACTCATTAGCATCTTAGTTTAAGAAATCATGAAAATTTTTCCTATGCTAACAATAAAAATGTTTTGCAGGTACCGCCTGGATTTTCTAGTGCAAGACCATCAAACGTTGAGAGGAAATCTTCTCTAGAGGAAGCAATGTTGGAATTTGTAAAGGAATCTAGAGAAGGAACTAAAAATTTAGAGACCATAGTTCAAGCTCATGGGAAGGCAATTCAGAACATGGAAGTGCATCTTAGTCAAATTGTTACTTCCCTTCAGACAATGCAAAAAGATAAATTCCCCAGCTATCTTGAGAAGAATATAAAGGAGGAATGTAGAGGCTTGGCATTGAGGAGTTGAAAAAAGCTGGCCACTTGTTTGATAATTGATGATGATGATGATGAACCACTTGAAAAAGAAGTAGAAGAGCTTAATGATGAGTCTAGTGAAATGTAAGAACCTGGGGAAGTTGCTAAGGAAGAGGAACCAAAGGAAAAGATAAGTGAACCAGAATCATCTTCAGGTAAGTCTTCTTCACCTATTCTTTTGTGCCTTGTAATATTCTTTATCCTTAGAGGTTTCATAAAAAAGAAGTTAGATGACCACTTTTCTAAGTTTCTAGAGATTTTTAAGAAGTTGCATATCAATATTCCATTCTTAGAAGCTTTAGTACAAATGCCTAATTATGTAAAATTCATGAAAGATATTCTGTTAAAGAAGAATAAGTTTAAGAAGTATGAAATGATTGGTCTAACAGAAGAGTGCAGTGCTGTGCTGCAGAAAAAGTTACCACAAAAGCTCAAGGATCTAGGGAGTTTTACTATTTGTTGCACTATTGGTTCATTGACTGTTGCTAGAGCTTTGTGTGACTTAAGTGCTTCCATTAATTTGATGCATTTATCTATTTTCAAGAAACTTGATGTTGGAGAAGTACAACCCACTACAATCTCTTTGTAGCTAACTGATAGATCTTTGACATATTCTCGAGGTATTTTTAAAGATGTTTTAATCAAGGTTGACAAGTTTATTTTTCCTGCAGATTTCGTGGTGCTAGACATGGAGGACTTTAGAATTCCTATCATTATGGGAAGTCCATTCGTAGCAACTGGAAAAGCTTTGATCGATGTCCAAAAAGGTGAATTAACTCTGAGGGTGAATGATGAAAATGTAGCATTTAATATCTTCAAGTCATTGAAACATCATGGTGAGGTCAATTCTTGCAATATGATGGATGTGATTGATAGGACTGTTGAGGAGCATTGTAGATTTTGGTTGTGATGATGTTGATACATACTTGGATGATGTTACTCTGTATGTAAATGGTTAGATAGTCTGCAAGTTTGTAGCAAAATGTTTAAACCCATGCCTCTTAAGTCTTTTCATGTTGTGAGTGAGGTAGGGAAACATGTTGGAGTTGAAACAATTGCCTACTCATTTTAAATATGCATTATTAGGCGATTCTTCTTCTTTGTCTATTATTATTTTTGTTGATATGAATAAATGTGAAGAAGAGAAATTATTGAGAGTGTTATGGGACAATAAATCTTCTATTGGTCGGTTTATGACAGATGTGTGTTGGTAGGGGTTGGATAAGTTTTGATCTTCTTCTTCTGGTTTCACACAAAACTCTCTATGGCATTCTCCAGGAACTCACAGAAAGAATTCCCCTCTCAAAATTCTCTCCCTCTACCCAAAAGATTTCAGAGCTCATACCTCCTGAAATTCTCAACCCCTATAGATACAGAAGATTCAACTTGTGGTCGTGTCCACATTGAGATCTTTTTCTGTATGTTTTGATCGTGATTGTTCATGACCATTCGGAGAGGAGGAATTTCGTATCAAAGTTGTTCTTCAAGGGTGAGTTAAATTCCTAATCCTTTTCTCTCTGTTTTCTAATAACCATACTGTAAATTATGTGTTGTTGCATAATTCTTACTTTGTAAAATTTGATTCTATAAAATATTTGAAATTGGGACTGATCCCACTTCCACTATGGACCTCACGGTTCCTTCAATTGGTATCAGAGACAGGTTCTTGATCCCAATTTTATTTTTCCAGAATTTTAGTTTACAGTGTTTTGGTTGGGTGCATTCTGTTCATGTTAATGAATGTTGAATAGATTTGCAATTTGTGGATGTTTATGTGAATAGGCTTTAGATTTACAACTTTCTTTATAATTAGTTTGTAAAGGCCCGTTGTCTTGGGCATTAATTGCGATCGTGTATGTAAATTTGTTATATTGAGTCGTTCGTGATGATTCTGACATTTTCCTAAAGAAATCAAAGCCTAAATCGAAGAAGAAGCGAAGCAAATTGCAACTGTATAGTAGCATTGCAACACTGCGATGAGGCGGATGGAACATTTTTCTGTAGTGTTGCGACGCTTCGAGATGGAAAAAAAAATTTCGATTTGCACGCGGTACAGTTCATGGCTCAGCTGGTTCGCGTTTAGTTCGCTTGGTTCAAGTGGTTCGCGGGCAGTTTGGGTTTTGGATGGTCCGGTTCGTGCGGTTCAAGGTTTGATTTGCCTATTTTGAACGGGCTAAACTATTATTTATGTAATAGTTAGTTTTTTATTAATTCAATTAATTTAAATGTTATATTAATTTAATTAATGGTTTAGGAGTCCAATTTTGGTCCATAAATTGTTGTTTAAATTATATATTTGATATATGATTGATTTTTAATTATATATGTCATAATGTATGCCATATAGTAAAATCCCACCATAGGTTATGCATTATTCATGCATCATTTATATTATAAATATATATAATTTCATGATTTACTTTTATAGTATGCTCATGCATCATATTATATAAGTGTTATAATATATGCTTGCATGCATAATAACATTGTCATGCATCATGTATATTATAAGAGTTATGATATATGATTGGATGTATGTATGAATGTTATTTTATTATTTCATTACTTTAATATATAGAAATGTTATGTATGTTAAGTAATGAAATGGGAATTACATGAAGCATGACACTACTTTAGATAATTTTATAAATGTTATAATTTTATTAAATATGTCATTAAATGCAATGTATGATTTTAATTTGTTTAATTTATTTTATAATTTTTATAATTAAATGAAATTAGAAATTAAAATCAATAATTCAAAATTGCATGGAAACTTAAGTTCAAATCATTTTTAAAATTAATTTTAAAATATGATTCACATAGACCTAAGATCACAAAATTTCTAATGAGATTAGAAATTAGTGTAATCTTTTAATCGGTTTAATAGTATTAAATTGGTTTTAATTAAAAGATTAAATTTGTAACATCTATTATGAACCTTTTATCTAAGGCTATTTCTGTCTAAGCTAAGGTATTTAAATTGATGGAAACATAACATCCCTATCTGGGAACTTACCTAGAAAGGCAAATTAGATAGATTTGCTACAAGCATGCAATTGTTTGATTGAAGTTTATTAAAATGTTTAATAAACATTAATCAAATTTGTTTAACTATTCAAAATAAGTATTACTTTTGGGCAAATTTAAACAACCATTGAATAAAAATAAGTAGTCGTATTTTTTCTAGGTTAAATTAACCCTAGGTAAAACACTCAGTGGGAGAAAAATGGGGTATATGATACTTCATTTTTTCTTTTCTCGTTTCTCCCTCAAAGTTCACATTGTGAGATCTATACTCGGTCTCGAGGCACCTTTGCTTATGTCCCCCTACATGTGGTGTTTGTATAGGTCAATACCAAGGTGAATGGAAAGAGTGTTTATAGTAAGTGGGAGCAGGAAGTGTGTCAACACATCCACGATCTCTCTCATTAGTTTGTATTAAATTTTCATGCTCGGCCTCGAGGCACCTTTTCTTAAGTCCCTCTATGGATGACATTTACATGACTCTGTACTCAAACTCCAGAAATGGATGGGATTGTTTTAGTTTTTGCCCAAATCGACTTTTCCTTACGATTGAATCATTGGGGCAGAACTCTAGAATCTAAAATGAGGGGTTACACTTACAAGAAAATAGTTAAGAGTTTTTAGATCAAACTGAAGGAACCATTGAAGGTCCTTAAGCGGAAACGGTAACGAACCCAAATACTAAAATTTACAAAATATGAGTTTTACAAAAGAAGAAATAGAAATTATGCATTCAATTAAAGAATTTTACAGTATGCTTGGAGAAAAATACAGAAGAGAAAAAAAATAGGGAAGAAAAAATGTACCTTTGAAGAACAATTTCTTCACGTTTCCCCTTCTCCAAAACTCACGAACAGTAAAGGCTGATGAAAATCCTGGAGTGTGTGGGTTCTGGCTTTTTGGTGAAGGAAAGAATTAAGAGAGAATATTGAGAGATTGGGAAGAGATTGTAACTTACAGAACTCTTATGTAACTCAACTCCAAAAAGAAGAAGTTGAATACCCACTCCACTCCTCTAGCTTCCCACTGACGTAGTAAAGAGAAAAGGGGGAGGGAGTTAACTCCCTAAAATTATTTTTCAAATTATAAAATTAATAAATAAAAATAATTTTAATAAATACNATTATAAAATTAATAAATAAAAATAATTTTAATAAATACTTTAATATATATTTATATGATAAGTACTTTATCATGTAATATATATTAAACTATATGTTATATAAAATATAACATATAAACAAATATTGTATCAAATACAATAACATATAAACACGATATTTAGTATAAATCTCATTTATATTAAATTTAATTATATGAATCCAATTCACATAATTAATATTTGAATAATATTCAAATATTTATTTTCTCTCAAATAAACTTTATTTTATAATGTATCAAATACATTATAGTAATTATATCATATATAATTAAATAAAATTAATTATATCACATATAGTTAATTCCCTCAATTAATTTGAACAGTTCAAATTAATCAAAAATTGATTCTCATAAAAACCCTGGTTAGCTACATAGGAGACCTCTTGGACCTATAACTCGAAACTCCAACGGTATTTGAATAATTAATTAAACTCTTTAATTAATTTACTCAACATTCATTAACTATCAGGCACTCCACTAAAGACCGATAGCTGCACTCTTCACAGTACAAATATATTTTTGTGTCAGTCAACAGTACGACGACCCTTCACAAATTGCTCGTAAGTACAGTTGGGCCAAAATTACCGTTTTGCCTCCGTAGTTATATCTAACTCTTTAAGTACCATTGATCCCTCTAAAGAATAATAAATCATAGTCCAACTATGACTAAATCCCTCTTGAGCTAGGAGAGGGTGTGTGCCACATTGTCCAAGCCTTGGAATCAACCCTTAAAGGAACAATTTATTTACTTACCTCGACGTTTGGGAAGGAGTGAATTCCTTTTTGTGTAGTTGTGTTTTCAGTTCCCCAATTAGACGAATCGCCAAAATGGTAGGCTTATTGAGTAGACAATCTGGCCACTCTCACCCATACAAATCAAAAGACCGCCTTCATAGGCAGGAGTTCATAACTCATTCAGAATTAAGGTCATGTTACCTACGGTCATCCTGATGAAATGTAAGTCTCTTGTATGAATGACACCATGTAATGAGAATAAATATTTCGTGGTCTGGTCTTATACAAACTCCTTTGCATAGAATACTCCCGCTCACATGTCTCTACATGATTGATCAGGATCAGATCATTTGTAGTACTTTATAACAATTGTAACATCTACAAAGCGGTTCGTACTCGTAATGTCACCAAGATAAGTTATCCAACCTTGTCCATCTACTATAGACCATTTAGGTTATCACTTAAACATGATCCACCCGTATATCTCTACATACATGTTTAAGCTACAAGATAACCTTTGATGTTTGTTTATTGGTTTGTAGATTAATGCAACTAAATGTCGAATAAAACATCACATATTTTATTAAATAAATAAAATGTTTGTACAATATAATTACAAACTATAAAATCCTATAAGATTTAGGACATCAACCCCAACACGAACAATGGTGACTAATAGTTACAGTAATAAGGAGTTCTTCTGTATATTGGTTAAGATGGTCTCATTTCAGTGAAGGGGTACCTGATCACCCTATGGTGACTTTTATCCTGCCTCACTGAAACATCATTGCAAAATAGATGTCACATAAGATGCAATAAATTATTTTGCTAAAATTTGATTCATTTTTCCAAATGGGTAATGCTTGAATACTAATATAAATAAATTATATGTTTTAGCAAATTTATAAAATGACTTCCACTACATTAAACATACTCGCCGCTAATAAGTTAACAGGTGATAATTACATCAATTGGAAGAACATGATTAACATAGTTTTAATCATCGATGACCTGAGATTTGTCCTAGTGGAGGAATTTCCTCCAATACAAGCTTAAAATGTCGCTTGAAACGTTCAGGAGGCATACAAGTGTTGGGTACGAGCAAATGAAAAGGCTCGAGTGTATATCTTGACAAGCCTTTCTGAAGCCTTAGCTAAGAAGTATGAGTTAACTACCCGTGAGATCATGGAAACCCTACATGGAATGTTTGGACAATCATTCACTTAGCTCAGGCATGACGTTATTAAATACATCTTCAATGCCCGTATGCAAGAAGGGGCATCTGTTCGAGAACACGTTCTCAGCATGATGGTCCATTTTAATGTGGTGGAAATGAATGAGTCTGTCATCGATGAGGCCAGTTAGGTTAGCTTAATCCTAGAAACTTTACATGAAAATTTCTTGCAGTTTTGTAGCAATGCTATTATGAACAGGATTGACTACAACCTGACCACTTTACTCAATGAGCTGTAGATTTTACAGTCCTTGATGAAAGTCAAAGAGCAGAAGGGTGAGGAAAATGTTTCCTCATCCTCTAAGAAGTACTTCAGATGTTTGACCTTTGAAACTAAGTCTGGACCTTCTTCTTTCGGCACCAAAAAGCAGAAAAAGAAGAAGAAATGTGGAAAGGGGAAAGTTCTCACTAGGTGCTGCCCAGAGGGGCAATAAAGCCAAAGCTGCTAAGGGAATATGTTTCCATTGCAACAGCAGCGACTCTAGAAAAGGAATTGTCCCAAATACTTGGCAGAAAGAAGAAGACCAAGCAAGGTAAATGTGATTAGTGGAGAATGATGATTCAGCCTAAATAATAGATTCAGGCACCACTAACCATGTTTGTTCTTCATTTTAGGGAATTAGTTCCTAGCGGCAACTGGAGGCTAGGGAGATGGTGATGTTGTTAGGGTTGATGCCCTAAATCTTGTAGGTCTTGTAGTTTGTAAACATATGTATGAACAAACATTTTGTGATTTATGATATATGATTTTTTGTTCACTTCTGTCTATGAAGTATATGATATTTTAGTTGCATTGACCACAAACCAATAAACTAAGATCCATGGTTATCGTTGTAACTTAAACATGTATATGGAGACATACAAGTGGATCGTGTTTAAGTGATAACCTAAATGGTTCGTAGTATATGGATAAGGTTAGGTACTTTTATCCTGGTGACACTACGAGTATGGCTCACTTTGTAGGTGTTACAAATGTTGTAAAGTGCTACAAATGATCTGATCCTGATCATTCATGTATTAGGCATACAAGCAGGGATATTCAATACATAGGAGTTTGTATAAGACCGGACCACGAAATGTTTAGTCTCTTTATATAACGCCGTTCATTATTGAGACTTTCATTTCATTAGGATGACCATAGGTAACATGACCTTAATCCTGAGTGAATTATGAACTTTTGCCTATGAGGCCGGTCCTTTGATTTGCATGGGTGAGAGTGGCCAGATTTTCGATTCAACAAGCCTACCATTTGGGGATTCATTTGATTGGGGCGCTGGGAACTCAGCTATACACAAGATGGAATTCACTCCTTCCCCGAAGCATGGGTAAATAGATAAATTGTCCCTTAAGGGCTGATTTCGGGTCTTGGACAATGTGGCACCACACCCTCTTTTGGCCTGAGAGAAGTTTAGTCATAATGGGACTATGATCTATTGTTAATTAGAGAATTAGTGGTACTTAAGAAGTTAGATGTAACTATAGGGGCAAACGGTAATTTGACTCAGCTATACTTATGAGTGATTATTGCGAAAAGTGCAACTGTCGATCTTTAATGGAGCGCCCGACAATTAACGGATGGTGGATAATGTGATTAAAGAGTTTAGTCAGTTATTCACGTACCATTGGAGATTCAAGCTACAGGTTCATAAGGTCCCTTTGGTAGCTCAATGGATTTAAGTTGAGAATCAGTTTTTGGGTTAATTTGAAATGTTCAAATTAATAGAAGGGAATTTGATTATATATGATATAATTAAATTAATTCAATTATATATGATATAATTGACACAATGTATATGATACATTATAGTTTGATTGGAGAAACTAATATTTGAATATGATTGAAATATATTTTCTATAAACACGATTCATAGTTATCAAATTTAGTATAATATAGATTTATATTAAATGCCATAAATAGAGAAAAAGAACTATGGTTTATATATTGTAAATGATGCAGTATTAAAACATAAGGTTATAAATATAATATGATAAGTTAGTTATCATATTTATTTATAATTTATTAATTATTTGATAATTATCCTTTTTCTTTCTAACCACCCTTAGTGGGTAGTTATTTGGTTTTATGGCAAATGAGGGATAAATGAAAATGGTTTTCTAATTATTCTGGATAGGACAAGAATTAACAATCGAGTATCTACACGATTCCTTGAGAGACTATACAATTGCCTCATCATCTAAACGATCAAGTAACATTATCTATGCGATACTCAATCATCTTCCTCCTCCAAACTCTAACCAAAATTAGCTAGAGCCCATCACTCCTGGATTCTCACACCGAGAATACCAAGGTCACCAAGTAGTAGTGTCTTGTTTGGTTCGAGGATAGAGTCGCTTTTTGCTGCTTGTTCGAGAGGAGTGTTCATGACTTGTTCGAAGCGTTCATGAACAAGTTAGATCGAGGGATTACTTGTAGAACGGTTTTTCAAAGGTATAGTCTCTTGATCCTTTGTTTTTATTTCAAAGCATGCTGTAATTTAAGATTTATGCATAATTTGTTCTTGTATGACTGTAAATGTATGCATTCAATCACAATGTGATTTAGACGATTTACTTTTGCTCAAAGGTTCACTGTAAACAGAGTTCCTTCAGATGCATGTTGGAACTGGGCACGTTGTCTCCTACTTATGAAGGCGGTCCTTTGATTTTTATGGGTGAGAGTAGCCATATCGCCGACTCATAAAGTCTACCATTTGTTGGGGTTGATGCCCTAAATCTCATAGGGTCCAGTAGTTTGTAAACACGTGTATGAACAAACATTTGTGATGTAATAATATGAGATATTTTCTATAGTATTGTCTTTGAAATATGAGATATTTTCTTCAGTATTGTCTTTGAAATATGAGATATTTTAGTTGCATTAACCACAAACCAATAAATTAAGATCTTTGGTTATCGTTGTAACTTAAGCATGTATGTAATGACATACAAGTAGATCATGCTTTAAGTGATAACCTACATGATCTGTAGTATATGGATTAAGGAGGGAAACCTTATCCTGTTGACGCTACGAGTGTAGCCCGCTTTATAGATGTTACAAGTGTTGTAAAGTGCTACAAATGGTCTGATCCTAACTATTCATGTATTAGACATGCGAGCAGTGATGCTATACACAAGAGTTTGTATAAGACCAGACCACGAAATGTGTAGTCTCGTTATATAACATCGTACATGACATAGACTTTCACTTCACTAGGATGACCATAGGTAACATGACCTTAATCCTGACTGAGTTGGAAACTCCTGTCTATGAGGGCGGTTCTTTGATTTGTATGGGTGCGAGTGGCCAGATCGCCAACTCAAACCTACCACTTTGGGAATTCGTCTCATTGGGGAGCTGGGAACTCAGCTACACAAGACAGAAATGACTTCTTCCCCGATTTAGGGGTAAGTAGATAAATTGTTCCCTTAAGGGCTAATTCTAGTTCATGAACAATGTGACACCACACCTTCTCTTGGGCTGAGAAAGATTTACTCATAGTGGGACTATAATGTATTGTTCATTAGAGAAATCAGTGGTACTTAAGGAGTTAGATGTAATTACAGGGACAAAATCCTAAATTGGTCCAGTTGTACTTACGAACGGTTTGTCAAGAGTTATCGTACTGTTAATTGGTTATATCCAATGGACACGAAAATATATCTATAGTGCGAAGAGTGTAACTGGCGGTCTTTAGTGGAATGTCGATAGTTAACGGATGGTGGATATCGTGATTAAAGAGTTTAGTCAGTTATTCATGTACCGTTGGAGCTTCAAACTACAGGTTCATAAGGTCCCCTTAGTAGCTCAATGGATTCATATTGAGAATCAGTTTTTGAGTTAGTTTGAAGTGTTCAAATTAATAAGAGGAAATTTGATTATATAGGATATAGTTAAACTGTATCAATTATATGAGATATAATTGAATTAATGTATTAGATACATTGATTGGAGGAATTATTATTAAATGCTATAAGAGAGAAAAGAACTATAGTTTATATAATGTATGAGATGTGATATTAAAACTATAGGTTATGAATATATTATTTATTTGTAATAAAATCAATTATGGGATAATTGGTTACAATTTTTTCTTCAGATGGGAAGTTATGATCAGTTATGGTAACTAATGGATAAAATGAAAACTGTTTTCATTTTTACAGTATGCAATCATCAAGCGATTGAGAATCGTACGATCAAAAGAAATAGCTATACGATAGCTTGAGAGCATAAATGATCGTGTAACGAGTTTTCTATACGATAGTCACTATTTTTCTAAACGATCGAGTACTCAGTCTATACGATAAAATATAGTCATCTCCCACTTACTCGATCGTCTATACGATCTGTTTAATTCCTCCTACCCTCTACTAAATCCTACACAGCCCGCAACTCTTGGACTCACACCGATAATACCAAGGTAGCCTGCTGGTGGTGTCTACTTCCTATTCGAGGGTCGAGTGAGATTTATTCTTCTTCGAGGAGATTGCTGAGGCGTGACGTTCGTGTTGGTGAACGATCGTGTAGTAAGATGGAGGAACGAGAAGAATAGTTCTTCAAGGATAGATTCTCTTGATCCTTAGTTTTTTTTCCTTTTGAAGCATGTTGTAATTAAGAGTGTATGTATAACTATTACTGTTTGATTGTAAATGTGTACGTTCTATCACAATGGGGTTTGGAACGTCGCTTCCGCTCACTGGTCTCTTTGATAAGAGTTCCTTCACCATTTTGAGGATTCGTCCTATTGAAGAGCTAGGAACACAGCTACACAAGACGAAATTCACTCACTCCCTAATGTAAGTAGATAAATTTCTCCTTTACGAGCTATTTTTATGGCTTGAACAATGTGATGCCACACCCTCTCTTGGCCCAAGAGGGGTTTGGTCATAGTTAGACTATGACTTATTATTCATTAAAGGATCAATGGTACTTAAGAAGGAAACACGAGTCGTGTAGTCGATAAGCAAGTGAGAGGGTGAAGGCCGCTATCGCATAGCAGAAATGCTTATCGTCTAGAGGAGCTACACGATCGTGTAGGATTTGCTAAACGATCGTTTAAGAAAAGGTATACGATCTTTTAGAGAAGCTATCCGATCGTCTAGGCGACAGTGTACAATCATTTAGGCGCGAGGTAAACGATCATTTAGGCAGAGAGCGCTATCGTATAGGCTCTCAAGCGATCGTTTACTTTCACCAACGTGCGCTTCCGAATTCTTTTGGGCGAATGACGGTTGATTGATTGAATGATTCAAAAATGAAAACATTTTTCATTTTAACCCATCGGTTACCATAATCGACGTTGCCCACTAACCTATGTCCAAATGTGATATTAGGATTAATTATCATATAATTAATCAATTAATTAATAAATAAATATAATCATATTATATTTATATCCTATAGTTTGATATT
>NC_052360.1:71924758-71925869 GCF_009727055.1 Benincasa hispida | reverse complement strand
TAACCCTTTGCCATAAGTCAAGCCTTGAAGGTTTGTACCTTCCCATCAGCAGCTTGTTTACGCTTGTAGATCCATTTACAACCTATAGGGCGAACCCCATCAGGCTGATCTACAAGATCCCATACTGAGTTGAAGTACATTGACTCCATCTCGAGATCCATGGCCTTGACCCATTCATCCCGGTCAATATCTTCCATTGCCTTCTTATAAGAAAATGGATCCTCAACGTCGCCATCTGTTACCATAGCAAGGATTTCCGTGAAGTCCATATAGCAAACGGCTGGGTTCGCAACCCTCCCACTACGTCAAGGTTCCCAAACCTCTTGAGGTGGAACTGAACTACTGGATGAACCCCCATCAACAACTATTGTTGATGTAGCAGGCTCTTCAACAACTCTTGTTGAAGTTTCAATAGTTTCATTGGAAAGCTCACGTAACACGACTTTGTTTCGTGGACTGTACTCCCTTATATGATCTTCCTTCAAGAAAGTAGCGTTTTTTGAAATAAACACCCTATTTTTCGTCGGATCATAAAAATAACCCCCTTGTGTACCTTTGGGGTAGCCTACAAAGAGGCATAACCTCGACCGTGGTTCAAACTTCTTGGGATTAGCCTCAAGCACATGTGTAGGGCAACCCCAAATGCAAAGTGACGTAAACTAGCTTTATTCCCGTTCCACAACTCCAAAGGAGTTCTTTCAACACTCTTGGAGGGAACACAATTGAGTATGTATACCGCAGTCTCCACTGCGAAACCCCAAAATGAGTTCGGTAAGGAAGCGTAACTCATCATCTAGCGAACTATGTCTAACAAGGTCCTATTTCTCCTCTCCGCTACACCATTCTGCTGAGGTATACCCAGCGTCGAGAGTTGGAAAACGATTTCATGTTCTATCAAATAGTCCTAGAAGGCAGAGTCCAAAAACTCTCCACCTCGATCTGATCGAAGTGTTTTAATCCATCTATCTAATGCGTTTTCAACTTCAGCCTTGAACTCTTTGAACTTTTGAAAGGATTCAGACTTCTATTGCATAAGATAAACATACCCGTACCTGGAGTAATCAATAGTAAAACTGATAAAATACTTATAGCCACCTCGGGCTCGCACATT
>NC_052360.1:71893612-71924118 GCF_009727055.1 Benincasa hispida | reverse complement strand
CTTCCAGTGTCCATCTTGGTTGCAGTGGAAACACTTTCCCTTAGCAACTTATGCACGCCTCCTTAGGGCGACAGGCAGTGGGTTAGCAGGTGCTTTCCCTTTACCCGTACCAACTTTCTTCTTCTTCCCCTTTTAGAAGTTAGAAGCAGAAGGTGCAGACTTCGTTCTTGAGGTCGAACCTCTATGGAACGTCCTAGAGGATGAAGCAATATTTTCCTCATTCTTCTGCCTCTCCTTACTTTTCAGTAAAGATTGGTATGTCCGCAACTCGTTGAGGAGAGTTGTAAGGTTATACTTCACTTTGTTAAGAATCACATTGCTAACAAAGTACATGAGGCTCTCTGGCAAAGAATGCAGGATTATGCTGACCTGGCTGCCCTCATCGATGTTAGACCCATTCAACTCTACCACATTAAAGTGGACCATCATATTAAGCACATGTTCACGAACAGAGGTGCCTTCTTTCATTTTGGAGTTGAATATGTATTTAAGATCCTTGTGCATAAGTTGTTCAGAAGATTGTCCAAACATCCCCCACAGGGACTCCATGATCTCACGCGTTGAGACCATAGGCTCATGTTTCTTGGCCAGGACATAAAAAAGACTTGCCAAGATGTAGGCTCGGGCCTTCTTATTCGCCCTTGTCCATCGCTCGTATGCCTCCGGAACATTTCGAGCGACATTAGGAGCTGGAATAGGAGGACAAGCCTCCATGAGAGCGAACATGAGATCCTCGATGATTAGGATTGTTGTGATCATATGTTTCCATGTTGCGAAATTATCACCAGTAAGTTTTTCGCTTAACAAAGCTAACGTGGCTGTTGTCATTTGAAAATGCTGCTGAAAATACGAACAAAACTTTATTAGATTTTGCTAAACTACTTTTAAACCAATCAGTTTTGCAAAACAGTTTCAAGTACCCTAAGTTATAAACTTCTATTTTGCAATGATGCCCCAGTGAGGAAGGACAAACGCCACCGGTGGGGTGATCATTACCCCTTCGCTGGGATGAGACATTCTCAACCATTAGGCAGAACTAACTCTTGGAACTGAACCTAACAGCCACCATTTTTCGGTCCAGAATCATTAGCTTTTAACTATTCCACATAAGTGTAACCCCTCGCTTTCGATTCTAGAATCCCGCCCTAATGCGCTTACCGTAGGGAAAAAACAGATTAGGACAAGAGACTAATTTACCTTATCCTCTTACAGGAGATTAAATAAAGAAACGCGCAAAACTGACATCCTTTAGGGGACACTCCCAGGGTGCCTCGAGGCGATGCGCAGTAACATTATTCAACCTAACGAGGGAGACCGAGGGATATGCTGTTGCACTTCCCATTCCCACTTACTATGAACACTCTCTCCATCCAACTTGATATTGAACTACCCAAATACCACCGTTGGGGGAACCCGCCAAAGGTGCCACGAGGCCGAGAATAGATCTCACGGTGTGGACTATTTACAAGAAATGTGAAAGGTTTAAGTGAAACATCTTATGCCCCAAGTACCTCCCACTGAATGTTCTACCTAGGGATTTATTAACCTAGACAATCCGGCTACTGATTTTAGTCTAAGTCGTCGTTTTAAACTTTGCTCATAAACAACATTTGTCTATGAATTATGAACAAGTTCATGTAGTCACATTTAAACACTTTAATGGATTGTCCTTAACTTGCATGCATACATCAAATCTATCTAATTCACCTTTCCAAGTAAGTTTCCAGGTAGGGGTGTTACGTTTCCGTCAACTTAAATACCCCAGTCTAGACAGAACCCGCCTTAGACAAAAGGTTCCTTATAGATAGATTTGTTACACTTTAACCTTTTATTAGCCAATTTAATCCTATTAAACTGAATAAAAGATTAAAGCTTTAGGGTTTCTAATCGTATTAGAACTGTGATCTTAGGTCTATGTGATCAAGTCTTAAACACTTTAAAACCATGAATTAAACCTAAGTGAGCATGCATGTCTTTCTTATTTCTTTTAGTTCTAATTTCTCTTTAACTTTTAAAAAGAAACAACTAAAACCATTGCGCACAACGAGGCGTTTATAACATTTATAAATTAACCTATGTGTCATGCTTCATGCAATATCCAGTCATTACTATATATAACTTTTATATAACGCATAACAACTAAGAAAACATGCTATCATTCACCCTTATACTATAACACTTATAATATAAAGATGATGCATGTCAAAACTTTTTATGCATGCATAAATATAACTCTTATATTATATAATTCATGAGCATGCTCTTACATAATTAAAATCAGGCTTCTCTAAATTATAACAATTACAATAAAGAGATGATTCATGACCATTGCATAACCTAAGGTGGGATTTACTATATGTGCATACCATATGACATATAAAAAACATACAACGCATGTAATATATAAAGGTTTAATGGACCGGGATGAGCCTTTACAAAAGCCCGAATGAAAAAATCCTATCTATCACATTTTTCATCGAACAAATCGGTTCACAGGTGAACCGGGTCTTAAACCGCCAGGAGGTCTTCATCGTGTAGTATACTCCAGTAGGTAGACGATTGTTCAGCGCACACTAGACGATGGGAGCATTAGTAAACGATCGCATAGACGATGACGAGGCTGTAAAGCCTGATCGTCCATGCAATCGTGTACCGCGACGACAGGTAAACGATTTACCTTGCGTTAATAAGCGATCGTTTAGTCAATTACTAAGCGATGAAGCTTGCTGACCTAAACGGTCATCTAGTGTGTGCGCACATTAAGCGATTCACGAGCATCTCATCGTCTACACGACGCGATACTCAGCGATCGCGTACTCGATCGTTAACCCGATGCGACCAACTCTTGATCGTATTCCCCATCGTTTAAACGATGCATTCAACTGCGATCGCATACGCTTTCATCTTTACGATGCGATCAACAGCGATCACGTAGAACACCTTCTACACGATGCGATCAACCCTAGATCTCCACCTTCCTCGAAGAGCCGCAACGCTTGCCAGAACTTTGATGAACGACTCAAAACTTCAAACAAACTTTGAATACAGACTCGATAACGATTATTAATACCTAAACATGCAGGGGCCTTTACAAATAATCGCAAATGTAAAAGGATCTAAATCAAACCAAGGCTAATCATCCCGAAAACATCCATTAATCCCGCACATCCATAATAGATTTAACAATTCAACAGTGCAAAAATGCACACACCATGAATGTATATTTCATTTCATTGCAACAGATGAAATCGGAGTATCAGAACCTGGCTCTGATACCAATTGAAGGATCTCATATCAATGAGTTGCATGAGCGTGTTCGGATCGCTCCAATCTCACCGTGACTGAAATATAACATTATACATTCAACACATATAGTTATGCAAATAAACTCTAATTAACAGCATGCTATGAACAACAAAATCATAAGGGAAAGAGTTCCATACCAGTTGAAGATTATCTTCAAACTTCATAACTCCAACACAGCAGAAACCCTCCACACAATCTACCAAAGCCCGGTAGCAACGTCGACTGCAGCAGCACGAACAACGCGAAATCACGACCGCAACAAGGACGACACCACCACTAATGAGACCTGGGTATTCTCGGAGTGAAAACCCAAAGGGTGGGCTTTGGTGAATTTGGTAGAGGATGGAGGAAACACGAGTCGTATAGTCGATAAGCAAGTGGGAAGGTGAAGGCCGCTATCGCATAGCATAAATGTTTATCGTCTAGAAGAGCTACACGATCGTGTAGGATTTATTGAACGATCATTTAAAAAAAGGTATACGATCGTTTAGAGAAGTTATCCGATCGTCTAGGCCACAATGTGCGATCATTTAGACGTAAGATATACAAACATTTAGGCAGAGAACTCTATCGTATAGGCTCTCATGCGATCATTTACTTTCACCAACGCACGCTTCCGAATTCTTTTGGGTGAATGATGGACGATCGATTGAATGATTAAAAAATGAAAACATTTTTCATTTTAACCCATCGGTTACCATAATCGACGTTGCCCACTAACCCACGTCCAAACGTGATATTAGGATTAATTATCAATTAATATCATTATCATATATTTATATCCTATAGTTTGATATCACATATCTACTATAGTATTTTCCCCTTTATTTGATATAAATCATATTTATATCTAGTTTCCTCCAAAATAATGTATCACATACATTTAGCCAATTATATCATATATAATTAACCAGTCCAATAATATCATATATAATCGAACTTCCTCTTGTCAAGTTGAACATTTCAAATTAACCTAAATACTGGTTCTCGACTTTATCCAAGCTACCCAGGGGACCTAATGGACCTATGGCTTGAAGTTCCAACAGTACGTGAATAGCTGACTAAACTCTTTAACCACGAGATCCACCATCCGTTAACTATCAGGCATTCCACTAAAGACCAACAGCTGAACTCTTCTTACCACAGATATATTTCTGTGTCCATCAAATATAACCAATCATGAGTACGATGACCCTTCACAGATGCTCGTAAGTACAGTTGGGCCAAATTACCGTTTTGCCCCTATAGTTACATCTCACTACTTAAGTACCACTGATTCCTCTAATGAACAATACAACATAGTTCAACTCAATGTGAACACCTCTCGGGCCAAGAGAAGGTGTATGGCGCCACATCGTTCAAGCCCCGAAATCGGCCCTTAAGGGAGCAATCTATCTACTTATCCCTGCCTCGGGGAAGAAGTGAATTCCATCTTGTGTAGCTGAGTTCCCAACTCCTAAATCAGACGAATCCCCAAAATGGTAGGTTTGAATCAGCGACCTGGCCACTCACACCCATACAAATCAAAGAACTGCCCTCAATGGTAGAAGTTCCCAACTCACTCAGGATTGAGGTCATGTTACCTATGTTCATCCTAGTGAAGTGAAGTCTCTGTCATGAACGGTGTTATATAACGAGACTTTAACACTTCGTGGTTAGGTCTTATACAAACTTTTTGTATAGGACGCCCCCGCTCGCATGTGCCCAACTGGAATGATCAGGATTAGACCATCTGTGATAAGTCACAACACTTGTGACCATTCCACAAAGTGGGCCGCGTCCGTAGCATTACCAGGATAAGGTTTCCCTCCTTTATCCATATACTACAGACCATTTTGGTTATCACTTAAGACATGATCCACTTGTATGTCACCACATACATGCTTGAGTCACATGCAGATAACCAGGGATTTTATGTTTATTGGTTTGGGGTAAAGCAAATAAAACAAGTAACTGAGCAAAAACACAAGATGTGAAGTAAATATCATATATTAATAACACAAGCATTCGTACATACTGTTTACAAACTACAGGACACTTAGGGCATCAACCCCAACAGTTAGTTTATTGGATTTGGATTATTTAGGCAAGATAAATACAAGATAAGCAATAACTATTTATTGTAGTAAACATGAATAACACTTTATTAATAATTGATCAAATATTATATTTATAATCAACGAGTTTTGGGGCATAAAACCCAACAAGTGGTGCTGATAAAATGAGGGGTATTGGGTGAATTGGGTGATGGTGTAGAGGGAGAGGTAGATGTGTAGGTGCATTGGGTTTTGGCATGAGAAGGTTGGGAAGATGGCAGGGATGGAAGGGATGATGAAGGGTGGAGGGAAGAGGTAGAGGAGTGAGCATGTTGTGTAGGCAAAGGAAAGGAACTAATGGCTGGAAGGGATAGAGGAGGAATTAAAAAGAATGGTTCACAACGGACTTGCTTAATGGAAGGAAGAGTATGATTATGAGAAGCAAAAGGAAATGATGATTCATTAAAAATTAAATGACGAGACACATACATGCGGCTTGTTGTAGTATCAAGGCAAAGGTAGCCTTTATAAGTTGTACTATAGCCAAGAAAGACATGTTCTTGAGATCGATATTAAAGCTTATGATCATTGTAAGGATGAAGGAAGGGGTAACAGGCACAAGAAAAAGATTTTAAAAGACAGTAATCAAAACCCTTTATTGTATAACATATAATAGGGTGTACAGTTTTGAAGGATAGGAGTAGCCAAACAATTAATGAGATGAACTACCGTTTGAAAGGCATATAACCAGAAATTTTTGTGGAAAAGATGAATAGGCTAAAAGTGACAAACCAACCTCAACAACATGATGATTCTTTCTCTAAACACTTCCATTTTATTGTAGTGTGTATTGACAAGAGATATGATGTTGAATGCCATTAGAAACAAGTGTGGACAAAAGGGTTTAAATTTTTTTTGCCACCATTGGTTTGGAGAGCAATAATCTTTTAATCAAATTGATTTTAAACCATTTCTTTAAATTTTAAAAAGGTAGATAGTGTATCACCTTTTCTTCGAAGTAAGAAAGTTGAAATTGGGAAAATGGAGAGTTACGATTTGGGTAAAAGGGAGTTGAAATTGGTGGCATGAAAGGAGAAGTTTGAATATGGGTCGTAATTTGAGGCAAGGTTGATGGGATGTGACTATGTACAGGAATAGTAGTAGTGTCTGTGAAGCTGAGTCCACCTAAGGTTGACGTTGAAGACGAATACGCCATTAGCAAAAAAAGAACAAAAAAGAAAAGCCTAGCTCTGATATCATAAAGCACAAAATAGAAAAAAATTTGTGATAACTTTTCTCAGCACGGATACTGAGGTTGAGCATTCAATTAAATAGTAAAGAAATAGTATAGGTGTCAGATAATGAGAGGATACAAAAATAAAATCATAATAGAAAGAATTCCAGGTAAAACGGGATGGACAAAACAGTAAATAGAAAACTTAAAATGATATTTTCTAGCAAGCATTATTTCCAAAATGGGTTAAGGGTCTTGGTCGAGTAAAACTCGTCATATGTGTGGAGACACGAATTCTTTGCTCGGGGGCATAGGTGGCTATTGGGAAATGGTTTGTCCATTCAAATGAGAAGAATCCCTAGTTTCTAAGGGTAGGGAATCGTTTAGTGAGTCAGGTGAGCAATAGGTTTAAGGGCGGGTTGGTAGCATCCCTTCTCACGAAGAGTGTGGAGTGATAACAGTAAAAAGTGCACCCATTTATTATGTTACTTTTCTTTAGTAAAAATGTCATTTAGTATGATGTTTTCATTTAATAGCTTTATGTTAGTTTCAGTTAATTTGGACAAAAAAAATTTAAGAGTTTTTACTATTGATTTTGACTATTTTCCATGAAATGTCAATGATACAAATGCATCATGCCCTAGATCGAGTCAAATTCATTCCATTCGTTCAATACCTTGCTGGTTTTACGATCTTCAACCATTTTACAACTCTGAAATCACCTAACGTCATTCAAGCCATGAATTTCGGTCATCGAGCAACCTTTCTTAGCCAAAAAAATTGTCATGGAAGCCTTAAGAATCAAACAATCTCCAATCCTTGGAAGAAAATCCACAAGTTACATTTAGAAACTCTCCAAGAACGAAAGTTCCTCTGAATAAAGTAGTCTTTAGATCACTCTTACTTAGGAGAACGTGTATAGAGTGAGGATTCACTCTTGAAAAATGTTGAATCCATCCTAGAGAGCCTTTAGATTGTGGTTTTTAACTCAAGAAGTTCTTCTACTATTTTTCTAGCTTACTTTACTCAGTTTTTGCTATTTTTATATTTATTTGTCTTTTAATACTTGAATTTGACACTTGTAATCTATAACATTTGAGTTAATAAAGTCTATTCGTTTTCATCTACTTATGGATTAATTTTCTAAAGGATTCGGTTATGTGGATATGTAATCGCATCACATCGCATCATCATTTATATTTCTTTAGTTGATTAAACTCTATTTGTTAAGTTAAATCGACCATTTAAGTTAGCATGTTAGTGTTGGGGTTGATGCCCTAAATCTCGTAGGGTCCTATAGTTCGTAAACACTTGTATGAACATACATTTTGTTATTAATAATATATGATATGTTATTCACTCCAGTTTATGAAATATTTGATATTTTAGTTGCATTAACCACAAACCAATAAACTAAGATCCATGGTTATCGTTTTAACTTAAACATGTATGTGGAGACATACAAGTGGATCGTGTTTTAAGTGATAACCTAAATGGTCTATAGTATATAGATAAGAAGGGATACCTTATCCTGGTGACACTACGAGTGTTGCCTGCTTTGTGGGTGTTACAAATGTTATAAAATGCTAAAAATAATCTAATCCTGATAATTCATGTATTCGACATGCGAGTAGGGATATTCTATACAAAGGAGTTTGTATAAGACCAACCACGAAATGTTTAGTCTCGTTATATAGCACCGTTCATAATTGAGACTTTCATTTCACTAGGATGACCATAGGTAACATGACTTTAATTTTGAGTGAGTTGTGAACTCATGCCAATGAGGGCGGTCCTTTGATTTGTATGGGTGAGAGTGGCCAGATCCCCGACTCAATTAGCCTACCATTTTGGGGATTCGTCTGATTGGGGAGCTGGGAACTCAGCTACACAAAATGGAATTCACTCCTTCCCTGAAGCAAAGGTAAGTAGATAAACTGCTCCCTTAAGGACTGATTCCGAGGCTTAAATAATGTGGTGCCACACCCTCTCTTGGCCCGAGAGGGGTTTAGTCATAATAGGACTATGATCTATTGTTCATTAGAGGAATCAGTGGTACTTAAGGAGTTAGATGTAACTACAGAGGCAAAACGGTAATTTGGCCTAACTGTACTTACGAGCGATTTGTGAAGGATCATTGTACTGTTGATTGGTTATATCTAATAGACACAAAAATATATCTGTAGTATGAAGAGTGCAGCTGTCGGTCTTTAGTGGAATGTCCGACAGTTAACGGATGGTGGATAATGTGATTAAAGAGTTTTGTCAGTTATTCACGTAGCGTTGGAGCTTCAAGCTACAGGTCCATAAGGTCCCCTTGGTAGCTCAATTGATTCAAGTTGAGAATAAGTTTTTGAGTTAATTTGAAATGTTCAAATTAATAAGAGGGAATTTGATTATATATGATATAATTAAATTAATTCAATTATATATGATATAATTGATATAATGTATTTGATACATTATTGTTTGATAGAAGGAACTAGTATTTGAATATAATTCAAATATAATTTCTATGAATTAGATTCATAGTCATTCAATTTAATATAAATATGATTTATATTAAATGTCATAAAAAAAAGAAAAAGTATTATGGTTTGTGTATTGTATATGATGCAATATTAAAACTATAGGATATAAATAAAATATGATAAGTTAGTTATTGTATTTATTTATAATTTATTAATTATATGATAATTAAAATTTCTTTTTCTTAATAACCGACCTTAGTGGTTGGTTACATAGTTTTATGGCAATTTGGGATAAAAAGAAATTGGATTTCAAAATCTCACATGACACGCGGCTTTCAAATTAACTATTGAGTGACTACATGAAGCATCAAGTTACTATATGATAGTGTTTTTAACTAAACGATCGAGTATCTAGTCTATGCGATAGATTTCCATATTCTACACGATAGTGCTGCCCTTTACTCGATCATTTACCTCCTTCTTGTCATACCCTCTCCCAGATTACCCTTTTAATCTGGAAGAGGATATGACTGTGGTAGTTACTAGCCCTACTGCCAACACCCACCACCAAAGCCTTCTAATATAAATACCAACCTGTTTAAAACATTAATAGTATACGCATACAGCAAACCTCCTTAAGGTTCTACAAAGATTATATAAACACATGCATATAGCCATGACATAACATCTATAGAAAAATATTCACAGATGGCACAAACATTTCTAACAAAGCCCTAGTCCCTCTCAAAACATGTGTACATAAACAGGCCATCAACCTAAGTTCTCCTTAACAAGTTGGGCCTTTCAGTGACAAGCAGCAGCAGAATCAACCTTGAGGAATCTGACCACTACCTGAAAAAGGGAAACACTGAAAACTATGAGCTAGTAGCCCAGTGAGTGACTATAGAATCATATTACATCATGCATTACATCGCTATAAATATGTAAATATATTGATAAGTATCTCAAGCAACTTTCTCTAAATATAGCTTTAAACCATTCTTAGACATCATTAAACATCATTATTCCTTAGTTGAGAATGAGCCTATAATGATCTAGCTCCCAACGTCTATTACCGGCCAAGAGACCCATACTTCGGCCTCTCTTTGATGGTGTATGGTCTAGGAGACCCATACTTCGACCTCTCATTTAGAACTACCTACGTGCAAGTGGAGTTTTCTAAGTACCGTCAATACCTTAGGTACTATTACCCAGATACCTTCTCCATGTCTTTTAGTATCGGGTTATTTCATAGCATCAAATTAAATTTCTCTGCATGTCATTTACACAAGAACTCATTCTATCATAGCCTTCCTCTAGGAAGCATATTTCAACATTAGAAACTTAACTTTTGTAATGATTTCACCATATACCTTGGCCTGTGTTACACATATACAAGCAGGGGAACATACGTTAAGCTATTCTTCAACCATTTGTTGCTTGAGGGAATATAAATTCATCATTAACATTACTGTAACTTACTTGACCTTATATGCATAAGTATTAAAAACATTAAGTTCACTTAGTCACTCACAGCTCGTCGGGGCTCTTAACGGTTTATGTGCCTCTCCTAGCTCTTCTTGGCCTAAAAGGACATAATTACCGGTTAAACTACCTAGAATTTTTAGCAAAAATACCTCAAATAGTTTATTTACTAATGGAACTTTCATCAACACAGACAGCATTACTAGCGAGATAATCATCATGAGTGAATTCATCCTCATGAGCGAGATCCTCATCATGTGTGAGATCCTCATGAGCGAGATCAAGCTTTTCCTAGCAAACTTTCATCCTAGCAATACTCACCTTACCAGCAAGATTCAGACTAAATTCCAACGAGATTTCCTTCTTGAGTGAGATCTTCAACACAAAATTAGCGAGATTATAATCTTGAGCGAGATTCTCATGCCCTTTATCTCGCTCTCGCTCTCTACGGTGAGCTGTTTGCTTGTTCTTCCCAAGCAGTTGTCTGCTTCTGCACAGATTCTCTGTTTCAAATTCA
The DNA here is from genome assembly GCF_009727055.1 of Benincasa hispida. NCBI lineage: Eukaryota > Viridiplantae > Streptophyta > Magnoliopsida > Cucurbitales > Cucurbitaceae > Benincasa > Benincasa hispida. Next base: position 71,913,069 of record NC_052360.1, on the reverse strand, counting down.
AAAATTCATAACTCAAAATCCAGAACTCTTTTCAAGAAACTTCCTTCTACAAACTTGTTTATAATTAAGTTAATTTCTTACCTTAAAATTTCAGTCGAATATTCCTTATATTTTGTCCTGGAGCTTCCAATCTTCTCCTCGAGCCCTGATTAATCCGAGATTCTGCCTCTTCTGCAAATTCTTCACTTTTTTGTTCTTCTCCTCCTACAATCTTCCTCTAGCAAGACAACCTTGAAAACTAGATTCTCGCAGCTTTCAAATGGCACTGATTTCACTAAATTTGCTCATGCTAATTGCCGAAACCAGGCTTTTGAAGTTTCACTTCCTTTTAATCTTCTTGTCGCCTCCTGAGTTCAAGGATTAAAATGCCACGTCACCCCATACTTAGTGCCTCCATCCAAACCAATAAATGAGCTTCCTCATTTAATATATTTTTTTCTTTCCTATCTCCATAACTTCTATATATACACATAGATTTCCATTGGTTAAATATTTAATACAACATTCTTTTGGCTAACATGCTTATCAAGGGAACTTATAGGTCGGGGTTTACACTTCCCTCTAACCAAAATAAGTCAGAGCCCACCATTCCTAGATTCTCACACCGAGAATACCAAGGTAATCAAGTGGTAGTCTCTAGATCTGTTCGAGGATCGAGTTGATACTTGTTGCTATTTGAGGGAGTTCCAATTGCTCGTTGCGTTTGAATTTGATCGAGGGATATTCTTGAAGAAGTGTTCTTCAAAGGTATTGTCTCTCTAACATTAGTATTTATTTCAAGAAGCATGTTGTAATTTATAGTTTAATACATAATTTGTTTAGTATGACTGTGAATGTATGTTCTTTCATAATGAAGTTTGGATGATCCACTTCCACTTATAGGTCCTCTATATTTAGAGTTCCTTCAATTAGCGCTGTTGGGATTAATGCCCTAAATCTCGTGGGTCCTGTAGTTTTTAATTATAATGTACAAACAATTTATTTATCGAATAAAATAAGAGGTATTTATTTTGAAATTTAGTAGCAATAACCCAAAAAAAAAAAATTAAGATCCTAGATTATCTTCTGTAACTTAAACATGTATGTGAAGACATACAGGTGGGTCATGTTTAAGAAATAACCTAAATGGTTTGTAGTAGATGAATAAGGTTGGGTACCTTATCCTGGTGACACTACGAGCACGACCCACTTTGTAGTTGGTACAATTGTTGTAAAATGCTACAAATGATCTGATTCTGATTCATGTAAAGACATGTGAACAACGATGATCTATACAAAGAGTTTGTATAAGATCGAATCACGAAATGAATAATCTCGTTATTTAACACTGTTGATAGAAAAGACTTACATTTCACCAAGATAACCATAGGTGACTTGACCTAAATCCTAAGTGAGTTGTGAATTTCTGCCTATGAAGACGGTCCTTTGATTTGCATAGGTGAAAGTGGCCTGTATCGCTGATTCTATATGCCTTCCATTTTGGAGATTCATTTGATAAAGGAGCTAGGAATGCAGCTTCATAAGAAGGAATTCACTCATTCTCTATAGTTAGAGAAAGTAGAGAAATTACTCCCTTAAGGGCTGATTCCGGGGCTTAGACAATGTGGCACCACACCCTCTTCTGGCCCGAGAGGGGTTTAGTCATAGTTGGACTATGACTTATTAGGGATCAGTGGTACTTAAGGAGTTAGATGTAATTATAAGGGCAAAACAATAATTCTGGCTCAATTGTACTTATAAGCAATTTTTGAAGGGACAATGTGCTATTGATTGGTTATATCCAATGGACACAGAAATATATCTGTAGTGCAAAGAGTGCAGCTATCGATATTTAGTAAAGTGACCAACAATTAATGGAAGTTGGTTAATTTAATTAAAGAGTTTAATTAATTAACCAAGTACCATTGAGCTTCAATCTATAGGTTCATAAGGTCCCCTCGGTAGCTCAATTAGGATTATTGAGAATCCAATTAATTTTGGATTAATTTGAATTGTTCAAATTTATTGAGAGAATTAATTATATTTGATATAATTAATATAATGTATTTGATACATTATAATATAAGGTTTTATCTGATAACAAATAAATATTTGAATATGATTCAAATATTAATTATATGAATATGATTCATATAAATACTATTTGTTAAATTTAATTTAAATTTGACTCATATTAAATACTACAGGTTTAATGAGAAAATTTCAAACTATAGGTTATATTATATTAGATATAATATAAACTATAGGTTATATATGTTATATTAGATGTAACATATAGTTTAATATATATTATATAGTAACTTAGTTATTATATAATTATATACATTAATTCAATTAAAAATACTTTTAATTTAATATTAAATTTAAATTAATTAAAGGAGGGAGTTAGGTAAATAACGCCCTTTCATTATTCTTTCATTCAATATCGTGGAAGTGGAGCAGTTTCCTAAAGAAGATTATCGTCTTCCCTAGTTAACACAGAAGGTTTGTGCTCTCAATCTCCTCAAGCAATTCTCTGAAGAAAATCTTCCTCTCAAATTTAATCTTTCCTCTCCCAAAATTAAGAGAAGCCCACAAAACTCTCTTTTTTATTATCATCCCTCTAGAGAATACAGTGGTTTCTGTTGTGGTGGTATTCAACCAAATTGGATTTCGGTTGCTATTTTGATGAGTTTGTGATCCAAGGGTTTCGAAGTGTTTGTGATCAAGGAGAAGGATTCGAGAAGAAATTTTGACTTCAAGGGTATGTATTACAAAACCCTAATAGCATGTTGTAATTTGTTGAATGCATAATGATTTTCATCCTCTGATTTATTAATTTTGTAAAATAATGAAATTGGGATCCAATCCCCTTCTATTGTGGATGTTCATTCATTCCGTTAAGTAGAGTCTTAATGCTGTGAAGATTAGGACATAAGTAGAACTCATAAAAGAATATGAGACTAATAACCTAGACATAAGTTGTCATATAACATTAGACATAAAGTACACCATAGAACTAAGAGATTACATAAATTAACCAAAGATTTAGTTAACTATAAAAATATAGGATTAACTGTTTAGCCTCCTAAAAGAACTTGTGAAACAAGATTGAATAGGAGTAGTTCTTTGTTCATAGTTGGTCGATGTCGACTTGATGTAGTTGCATAGGTCAAGGCATATTACCTATAGGTTGAAACTTGACCTTTAATACCTATTGTAATCTATTGTTTACTGTAATATTCAGCAACCCACCACAAACTCACTTATTTATACTAGTTACCCTAAGTTTTGCATTGAAATAATCGTCTTAAAAATAATTGAATCTCTTACCAGGTTCGTGGGATATGATACTTAGAATACATCCTAGTTTACTACTTGGGACAGTTTGTGCATGCACTAGACCTTACATATTTCATCTTGGCATCAGGGAGTAAAACATTGGTAAGGCTCGAAGGGTTTTCATGGAGAGGGAGGCAAATTTGATTTTATCTATTCCAGTTAATGGGCTCCTAAGAGTCCGATGATATCTATTAGGCTCTAGATATGAGGGGTTTTCTCAATAAAAAGTGCGTATAGGTTAGGGTTGGATCTTGCATCGATGGATGAGGGATCCTTACCTCCTTAGAAGGGCTAATAGCGTAATGGAAGTTTCTCTAGAAGAGTAGGTTAACATCAAAGGTTGAATCTGTTAATTTCTAGTCTTGTTTAGGTTGGGTTTTATGCCCTTGTCTGAACAAAAAAAAAAGGGAAAAAAATTTTATTTGACACTATTAAAAAAAATTTAGATAAGGATGAAAGAAATTTAGACAAGGATGAAAGAAACGCACATACGCACAAAATCATATCAAAGCCAAAAAAATCACACTCATTTTGTTTAATCTAAAAAACATTTTAATATATATATTATTATATATATATAATATACTATATATATATATAATATATATAATACCCCTTTTTTTTAAGTTGAGGGGCACATACGACATTGGATTCTCCCTTATATCAATCATCACTAAACTACGTTTGCAAAATACCTCTAAACTTTGTACTCAATTTTAAAAATATTCTTGAACTTTTAAAAACTTCAATAATACCCTTAAACTTTTTAAAAAGAAAATTTAAAAATATTCTTATTGTATTAGTTTTGGATGGAACCCACAAGTACTTTGTTTCAAAAGTGCGGTGAACTTTTAAAATCTTCAATAATATCCTTATCTTACATAAACCATTAGTAAAAATATCTTTAAACTTTAAATTCGAATACTCTTAACCTAAAAAAAAAAAAAAAATTAGAAATTAGAAATCTTTTACCGTTAGTATATGCATGAAACCAATTATCTACATGACCTATCAACTTCCTTTTACATTTCTCCTCTATCCTATGTTTCAATCACCTAACACATTTCCGTATTTTATATCTTTTTTCCCTCTCTTCTTTACTATCTTTTTTTCTCTCCTTCAATTCCCTTCCAATCTCTAAAATTATCTCTGTTGATTAAGGTACATAGGCTGCAAACACTTTTTAAATAAATAAAGTCATTTTAAAACTTTCTTTTTAAAAAGAGTTAAGAGTACTAATGCAACTTTTGAAAATTTAAATATATTTTTGAAACGAGGTACTAACAATTCTTGTCCATATTTTAACGGTAAAGATATTTTTAACATTTTTTTTAAAGTTTAACGATATTATTGAAACTTTTAAAAGTTGAAGGATATTTTTAAAATGAAGTATTAATGGTTTGCGTCCATAATTAATGGCAAAAGTATTATTAAACATTTGAAACTTTAAAAATATTTTAAAAACAAAATACAAAAACCAGAACTATTTATTATAATTATAAGGGCAATATTAATACTATTTTTTCTTAAAGAATTATAAATAAGTTTGAAGAGGTCATTGTGGGCCATTTATAAGGTCAAGCTGCATTTTGGGGCCCATTAAGATGCCAAATATATCAATTAAATATCACATCGATCATATGAAGGGAGAAAAAGAAATAAAATAATTATAAGTATTTTATTTTTAATATTTAACAAAATCGCCATTATTTAAGTTAATTAAATGGGTTTCAAGGGCCTCAAATCATTGCCATAAGCATTTAGACATGTGGCTGTCTACATCAAAGATAATTAATACGACCATAGTACCTATTCATTCAATTCATTATATGACACGTCATTAAATGATTTATTAATGTATTATTCATTTATTTTATGAACCCTACATAATTTTTAAATACTACTTTTTCGACAAGCAATAAATAGAGACATGGTACTAGAATTTTTTTCACTAATTATCTCCATAACAAATAAGTATAAAAAAAAAATCCAGTATTCTCATATCACGTAGTCTATTTATTCTCTATTTGATGCATCATTTAATGATATATTATTTTATTTTATCGATGTCATAAGTAATTTATGAAAATATTTTTTCAATTTATAGGTTAAATTAAACAAAATGATCTACTCACTTTAAGATTTTAATTATGTCCTAAAATTTTGAAAATTTGAAAACATTTTTTTCCTTTTTTTTTAAATAGGAAAAAAAAACTTCTAACTTGTTCTTAATTTTTTAAATTTGATTTAGACGAAATACTTTATGAGAATCTTTTGCTAAAGTAAGATAGACATCGACAAGATGATTAATATATAAAAATAAAAAGACATACATGACATTATTTAAATTATTATTTATGAATTATTATTCATGTAAATTGTCATAGTAGTCAATGTCTAAAAATTAATTAGGCAAATGATTTTAATTTTTGACAATATTTTTTAAAATGAAATAAATGATTATAACGTTCTTAAAATTCTATATAAATATAAATAATATCACATATGACGTCAAATTTTTACAAACTATCTAACATCTTTGTATTCCTTTTAATGGAAAATATATGTTATGAACCATTTTTGTTTTCTAGAACAAATTTTAAATGAAACTTTTAAAAATCTGGAGACATAATTAAAACCTATTTAAAGATTGTGAGCATTATGTATTATTTAACTGAAATCTTATTCCAATACTTTTACTTTTTAAGTTTTCAATTTCATCAAATTGGATCCTAAACTTAGTTATATGTTGTAATTTTCACCATCTACACGATTTTTTCTAGTTCATACAATAATATTAGGCATTTTTCATTTACAAGAAGAACAAAAAAAAAAAAGTAAACATTATGAATACTTACTCATTTTAACACTATCAAATTTTTAGGAAAACTAAATTTGATTTATGCACAAACCAACCATTAATATGTATCTTAATAAATGTTTAGTATAACATCTTATTAGTTTTTTACTCGCATGGATATGTGTATGTTTTCTATTCGATAAAAGCATATGAGAATACTTTATTTAACGAACTTTAAAATGAAAATTATCATAAGGTAAAAATCGCATTACAATTAGAATTAGAATTGAGGTGAAATTTGATGAAATTGAATTATTAGAGTAAAGTTGATACAACATTTTTTCTTCTATGTATATATATATGTATGTCTTTGTTATTAAAAAATTACTTAATATTCAATTATTTAATATCGAAATAATTGCTGTAAAAAAATCTAAATAATTCAACGACCATCTTTATTTTAATGAACGTAGATCAGTTATATATGCTACCAACCCAATGTTCTTTATCCAACATATTAATTATTGCTTTTATTTTTTTTATTATTATTTTTTTTTAATTTTTTAACTACCATTCACTTAACAAATCTCTTCAGCTTTATTTTATTTTATTTTCTCACTATCATTTACCCTTCAATGATTTTCAACCATTAACGAAGTCGAAATTAAGAGTTGAAGTAAATTCAAAGTTGATTTTTCAATTGGCATTAATGCAAAATCAATTCGTTAAGTTTAGGAACAAGACAAACATCCTTAAAAAATGGATGAAAGTGATTTCGAAATCAACTAAAACATTAAAAAGAATCAAACAAATATTTAGACAACTTTCGATTTAAACAACAAATGAAAGTATGAATAAAATTAAGATCCAAAAAGGTAAATCCAGTTTAGGGAACAAAAGAAGATGAAAGTGTCAAATTAGCCATATGTTAAGGTTGATGGTTGAGCAAACAGAATTGGATCTTGGGATTACAAACATGATTTGACTTCAAGTTTTAATGATGTGTTTATTCATAAATTAAATGACTCATTTGGTCTTGTCCACATACTTTTACAAAAACTTGTCTTCTCATTTGGTCTTTTCCTAACAGCATTATCAGGACAACTAAGTTGGACATCAAAATAGAACCAAAAAAACAAAAAAAGAGAACACTTTTTCATGTTTTCTATGTATATTGCATGTATTTTTACCATTTAGTGATCATGATTATATCTCTTCTAATCTCGTGTTCTATAAGGTTCGTTTGTAGTCTTCCAATGGAGTTGTTTTAGTCTCAAACCTTGCTTGGTATAGTATCTTAATTATGATTGTCACTGTATATATAAAATACTTTAATAAAAACACTTTAGATAATCTTTTAATGAAACCCCAATGCCATATTATAGATTTGAGCAAAATAAAAAATAAAACAAAAAATATGTAGTAAAAAAGGATAAAATTGGCTTAAATACTACTTCAATCCCTACTTTTGTTTATTTTAGTACGTATACTTTTAAAATATTTATTTTGATCCTCGTACTTACAAAAAGTACTTGTATTTTCAAAAAGTGACCACTTTACTCCTTTAAAAATTAAATAAAAGTGAAAGTGAAAGGATCAAAATGATCATTTTTTGAAAGTACAAGGATTAAAAACATTTTAAAAATATAGAGATCAAAATGAACCAAAATTAAAAGTATGAAGACTAAAATAATCATTTTGAAAATATAAGAACCAGAATAGTATTTAAACCTAATAAGATTATATAAAACTTTCTAATATCGACGTTATAAATGATTATTTTTAGATGTTGATTATAAGCTAACCTTTTTCTTGTTCTTTGTGTTGAAATCACAAGATCATCGATGATGCAGAATATAAGAATTGAATCTCAATAATATGCAATATAATGTTGAATGTTTCGTATAAGAGTCCATGACAAACCACCATTCTTAGGAAGTCTGAAGTCTATAGGATGCTTCAACTCAACTCAAATGAAAATAAAACGCCAAAATGCATGATATAACTTATTGTTATCACAAAAATTACACAAATAGCTCGTAGACCATGTTTGCTCATAGAACACTTATCTGATAGTCCCTAAAATGTTACAGAGAATAAAAAGAAATAAAGCAAGCAAATCAGAATTCAACTAAACGAAAAACCTGAAGCTTGTTTCGATCGGTTTTCCTAACAACTAAATAACAGATCCAGAAATTTCGATTATGTTAATAATTTGAAGGAATGAAACATCAGCAGGAAACATACTGAGCCCCTTCTTCCTTATGGAACATTCATAACTTGGATAGACTGCAACATGTCTGAGACAGCAATTACAAGGTCACCTGATTTGATCAAGTTTCTGGCTTTAAGCAGCAAAAATGTTTTGTTGAGGTTGTTTTCCATGTCGTCGGAGAAGCTCAGCCGGAAGGGTATCAATCCCCATTGCAAGTTAAGACGTCTCCTCACAGATGTCGTGGAAGTAAACGCAAAGATTGGGCAATCAGGTCGGCAACGGGACAGGAGAGATGCCATGTGGCCTGATGTTGTGTAGACGAAAATTGCATCCACCTCCAAATTATTGGCTAGAGAAACAATACTCACAATTAGACTGGAATAAGCAATAGGAACAAGAACTCAAGAAACCATTGTTATACAGCGTAATGACCATTTTTGTGAAATGATATAGAGATTATTTGTGTTCATAGTACTAAAAAAACATAGATCTAAATTCGAGTTTTATAGGTATATTACCCATTTTGGCAGCCGAATTGCAGATTTCTTCTAAGATAGTATCTGAGAATGAAGATCCAACTTCTGGGAGTTCCATAGGTTCATGGCGTTTCTCATCCCTCCACCACTTCTCAATTCTTAGACTGACACTTCTCAAAACAGCCAATGCCTTGTCGGGGTACTGGCCCATGGCGGACTCACCAGAGAGCATTAGAGCATCTGATCGCTGCCTAACCGCCTCGGAAACATCAGCCACTTCAGCTCTGGTGGGTGTAGGGTATTCAATCATTGACTCAAGCAGCTGAGAAGCAACAATAACTGGTTTATTTAGTTGCCTGCACAGTTGGACGACCTTTTGCTGGACTGATGGCACCTGTTCCAGTGGTATTTGGGCTCCTAAATCTCCTCTAGCTACCATAGCTCCATCTGATGCTACAATAATTTCTTCCAAGTTCTTCAAGGAATCCAGACTCTCTATTTTCGCAATGATGGAAATGTCACTGCATGTCGATATTAAAAACACAAAAATATTTAGGAGGTGCACATATAAACATTTTAGTGATGAAATTCACAAAATTGGAGAGAATGTGATAGTCAACTACTCTGTCTGCACCTAACTCATAAATCAGAATATAATATATACCAACACATAGTTGAGTTACATTTGATTCCCCTAAATCCGCGAGAACTAACAATGAGAGGTCCATAACTTCAGACCCAAATGGAGTAAAAGAACAAATCAGCACAATACCACAATTCCACTTACCTGCCACGAGAACGTGCAGCGATATAGCTTTTGAGATGTTTGATTACTTCAGCAGACTTGACAAATGATATGGCAATAAAATCAACACCTTCAGCAATCCCAAAATCAATATCCAACCAATCCTGGATTCATGAAATTTGCATTAGACAAGAAAAGAGGTCACTCTATCAGGGCAATTTGCTCCATAAGGTTGCACGAAAGGTTAGCCTCAGATATAAGGAGACTGATCCAGAAACAAATTAAATCATTTGGTTGCATAAAGAGTCTACATTATGATATACATATACTACTACTGACCCAATTAAACATGTCCTAAAATTTAAGGTGTAAATTATAATTCTCTCTACATGATCTTTCAACATAAATCTAGTTACTCTACCAAATGTAATGTAAATAGAAAACACTCAAGTTAGTCGTAATGCCAAAATCAGAAGTTTGAATATCTAAGCTAATAAAACATACTGCTAGATTCTGATCGGACAACAATCTTTCTAATTCTAGGTAAAATTTCTGACATTAAGACAATATAACATAAATAAAACAATCTAAAGCTTGCATTTTCTAAAACATTGTGATCTAAAATTAGGCATACACATTACACAGGTTCAAGAAAATATGGAAAGACAGGATGACTGAACTCTTGTCTTAGTCTGAAACTCTTTCTACGGTTGGTAATTGACAAAAACAATTACTAGTAACGGTTAAATCACTACTTAACCTAAAATCTTAAGCTAATAAATTATGGTAAATTTAATATTATATCAATATTTTAACACTCCACTTGCGAAGTTAGAAATTTGCCGTTTAACAAAAAAGCCAACAAGTGGGTTATCAATCTTAATTGGGAAGGAAATGACATTATAGAGATTTAAACACAGAACCTCCTACTCAAATAACATATTAAATTAACAATGAATCCAAAAGCTTTAAGTTGACAAGTTAGAGTAAATTTAATATTATATCAACACTTTAACAGGACCCTATTACAAATATATTCAATTTACCCGAGGAAATGTACCCGAGGAAATGACAGTTTAAGGAAAAGGGAGGCACCTACCTTAGAAGAAATTGTAGGGAGCATGGCATTCCGTTCTCGTACTAGATGTCCATCCCTCCAAAAAGTCAAATTAGCCCGTGGCAATAACAGTCCCGGGTCAGTACACAGGCACTTAACATCAGGACCAATTTTTTCGATTACCTCAAACCTCACCATTCCACCATCAACAAGGAGGTCATCACCCACTCTCACATCTACACAATACCAATTGTTATTTAAGATTAACAACAATATCATGGAACTTACTACATAAATGAACGCAGATACATCCAATCCACATATGCCATTTCCAAGGGCTGTATTAGATTGTGCATGCATTCAGTAAATGCCAGAGCGAAATTTTTATTTAGGATAGAATGAGTAACCTTCTGCAAACCCTTCATAGTTCACATTAATGGTGCGTTCTGGGAGTGTTGAATCAAAAGCTCTGACACTGAACGTCCAGATTTCACCATCCTACATAGAACAGATCAAGCAGTTAAACATGTCCCACCCAACTACTTCCCCAGCGCCCTATTTAAACCGAAGTCGGATATCAGTAACATAGCAGATATGTAGAGCCATCTTCCTGAATAATTACTTAGAATTAGAAAAACAAAGCTAATTGATAAGTGTCACTTCGAGAACACTTACAGGTGCACAATAAACTCATTTTCACTCATCCAAAGATAAAAGTTTATACATTGAGCTAAGATATCGTGACAAGTAGCTTATGATAACAATATATTTAAGAACCTTGACACGAGTTCACTACTTGTTAACTGATGAAAGGACCCATCTTAGTATTAAAACATAAAATGGGTAACATCTTTATGAAAACCAGGTTTCAAGGAAAGTGAAGCCTGACCCGATTTAAGAATATAGAAATTTGGTGGATTATGTTTCGGGCAGAAGAACTTAATCATGACCGCCTGTTGGGTAAGCCAGACAGAACCCAGTATTCGAATGCAAGTTAAAAAAAAAAAATTAACCTAGGGCAAAGATTAGCAAAAATTCGACTAACTACGAGACAATGAGATGAAAAACGATCAATGAACCAAAGAACTCACTTCCGCTTTAGCTGAAGAAGCTCCACCGAGATCGCCCATGTGAATTTCACTCCCTTCAGTATCCATCATGATAGCAACAGCATAACCCTTCTCGTCATTGAGCCTCCGCACGTATTCAATGACGGTCCGATGCCATTCTCGAGTCCCGTGACACATATTGATCCTCGCAACATTCATACCGCCAACAGCAAGCGCCTCGAGCTGTTCGAATCCACAACTAGCAGGGCCAATAGTGCACACGAGCTTAGTCCTCCTGGTGCTCCTGAAGCCATTCTCCTTTAACTCAGCCTCGGTGACAGCATCGACGTCAATCGAGGTGGAATCAGAGGCAAGAGACACAAACTCCTTCGTAGCAGAAGATGACACAACCCCAGTTCCGGAACTGGAGCCATTTTCAGAAACCAGGACTTGGGAAGTGGAAGAAGATGAGAGAGGATTGAGATCAGGAGAAGAAGAGGCTCTAATTGAAGATTTGGAGAAGGAGAAAGGAAAACGGAAAGCGGCGGAGGAAGAGGAGGGTTTTGAGAGGGAACGTCTGGGTAGAGAAATGCCCGGAGAGCGGGTGGAGGAGGTGAAAAGCTGCAGAGACTGTGTCATTGTAAGAGGAAATGGGGAATTTGGAGAAAGGGAATGGCGGAATTTCGGAAACGAAGAGGGTGATTAATGCAGGGAGAGTCAGAGAGACGGAGATGCCGAAGAAGAGAAAGGCTTGGGAATTGCCGCCGGAAGATCGACGGCCCAAAACGGCTCAAACCTTTAGGACTTAAAGGGATCGGATGAGGTTTATTTGGGTTTTAAACAATGACGTGGACGGTGATGGTTGGCTTCTCTAATTTGGTGGTTTGATGCATGAAAACAGTTAGGTAAAAAACTTACAAGTTTTACTTTCTACCCTAACGGCAAAATCCTCAATTCTCCATTCATGAAATTGTCCTATTGAAAAAAAATCACTTTTTTTCAATACGAATTTTAAGTATTTGTTAACCTCAACAAACATTCAGAATTTTAAATTACATTATTGCTCCCATCAATGAAGCAAAGTAAAGATATATTATAAACAAATATGCTCGGATTAGCTTTATCATACTAAAAGTATGTTTTTCTAACATTGTTATTTTATTCACTAGACTATATCTAAATTAGCTTACTTTCGAAGTCTTGACATTCTTCTAACCACATAACCTACTTATTTTGAAGATTTGCATGTGTTTGCCCTCATTTATATGCTTTTTAAGAAAATTCTCGAGAGATTATGAAGCCAAACACATTTTACTGAGAAGAACATACACTTTACTTTGGCTAGCATGTTCATGTATGACGCTTGGACACTCTGATAATTATTGGATATGTATCCAATACTTATTAATACAATAGATGTGTTAGACATTGTCCTACAATATCAAAGTCGGGCCAACATTTGATTGACATGGATCAAACACTTTTAAGTGTACTAAGAGCATGATTAGAAGTGATTTTAAAAAGATTAAAATCACTTTTGTAATTTTCAAAATTACTATGAAAAATGTTGTTAATCATTCAATACCAATATTGATGATATGAAAATTACATTTAAAAAAGTAAAATTAAATATTAAATTAATTTTGAATAATTAAATGTATGTTTTGGAATGATTTTGAATCAAAGAAAAGTAATTTTAAGAATTTTAAGATCACTCCAAAATACATGCTAAGAAGGCACATATATGACAAAAATAATAAATTATGAGAGCAAAATATATCAAACTAATCATTTTTAAGCATACATTTTAATTTCCTTCTTGTTTAAAATGATATATATTCTAAAAATTAGATATTTTAATCAATATATTATTGTCATGCCAATGTTCTAAATTTTAAAGAAATTGTGTATCATTAAGGCTCTTTATTAGGAATATATTGGGATAATTTAGTGGAATATTAGTAGGGAAGATAGAATGGGCATATGAGTAAGTAGATAGTAAGTTTGTTATAAATTTTAGTTATAGATAGGGGGAGAAGGGTTAGAGAAAGGTGTGAAGAATTTAGTAAGGAATTTTCTTATTGGGAATTAAGAGAGAAAGTAGCCCTCTCGAAAGGATAGAGTTTATCTTGTTACCTAGTTTATAATTTTGTAGCATATTTCATTACACTTTCCTAAATTTTTATAACTGAGTTGTTCTTGAGTTTATTCTGTATTCCTGAGTATCATTCTTGTTAGTAGGGATTCTAACAAATTGGTAGTAGAGCTATTCTTTCTTGGATACCATTTTATTGTTGGCAATGAAGGAAGAAGAACTATCGACATGGGAGTGTCTGCGTAAATGGACTGATGATCGTAAATGTGAGGCAACGAAGAGGGGAAAAACTCCATGGACATGGGAGCAAATGCAGAAATGGATAGCAAATTGCAAGCGTGAAAAAATTGAAAGAGAAATCCAGAAGAAGTTGCAAGAAACTCAAGGAGAAGAAAAGAAGAAGAAAAGAAAATGATTAAAAAAAACCAAGAAATAGTGGTTACTGCTGGAATGGAGATTTCTGACTTGAAAGCCTTGACGCAAGAAATGGCCGAGAAAATTGAGATGTTGTCAGGGGTAGTCAATAGGTATTGGTGCTCAAGTAGAACACTCAGGGGTGAGATCAAGGGCTCAACCTCGATGGTGGATGGACCTTCACAAACATGGAAATTCCATGAGAGGTTTGAAGAAGCCGAATAAGGAAGGGAAAAAGGAAACACACTGGCTGGAAGGCAGGGCAAAGAGCGAACAGAGTACTTATTGGAGGCCATCGGTGTCGAAGAGAAATAGAAAAAGATTGGAAAGTTAAACAACATGAGGGTAAGATTTTTGCAGACCACTACTAAAAAGATACAAGGGACGAAAATAGAAGCAAAGGAGAAAAAAATTTGAATCGAAGATGGAAGAATTGGAGGAAAATATTCATAAATATGATGGAAAGAAAAGGAGAAACCTGAATGTTTGTGTCCATCGTCGAGCGGCAAAGGGTGAGATGGTCGGAGACAAGGTATTGGTGGAAGTGGAAACACATATCAAAAGAGGCAGAAGCATCAGAGAGAAGAGGACAAACATTACCAATGAGAATGCGAGATGGCAATCAGAATAAGAAAAAGAGAAAGAAGAACCTACAAGAGAAGAAGAAATCGAGTCAGGAGAGGTCATTATCGATAGGGACAACATGGGTGGCCATATTTGAATATTCTGGAAAGGGGTTGTTGCAAGTTTAAGGAAAAGGGGATGGGCAAGTCAGAGATTGACGTCTATAAAGAAATCATCGAGAAAGGATATCAAGAATTTCTTGTGTGTCCGGAGATGAAGACTCAGGTGAAGAAGAGGTTGTCACTCAAAGAGGTAGAGAATGATTGTCCGCGAGGGAGAAATAAGGCATCAACGGTTCATGGGATGGAATGATGATGGACTCGACAAACTAAATTGTTGCTGACGACGCCAGGTGGAGTTGGTGGGAGGATGATGAGATGGGAAGAGGTAGACATGTCAGATGCAGGCGAGCTACAATGGTCGAAGGCTCTGGATATATTAGAAGAATCCGAGCTATGGTGGCTGGAGAAGGTGGTTTGGGGCAGGGGTGAATTGCGTGAACATGAGGGAAAACACGTTGCTGCCCACGTGAAGAATCAAAAAGTGGGGCCAGTTGTTGGGGAAAAAAAAAGCAGATTTAATTTTCATGGGGATGATAAGCCTAAATTGCATGAAGAAGCCCAATTGGTTTTGTGCAAGTCGACATATGATTTTTCAATAGACCAAAGTAGAGCAATAGACCAAACATGTGTACAAATCTGAGGAAGAAGGAAAGTGGAAAATGGGCTCATTATGTTATTTCTCTCATACATGAAAAATGGCTGCTAATTAAAAGTGAGCTGGTGGGTGATTTTGGATAGCAAATTGGTTATGGGCCTATCCCATTAGAGAAGAGAAACTTCAATTTTAAACACAAATGCAGATGGGAAATTTTATGTTCTTGGGCTATTTTGTGGGCTAAAGTCAAAAAAATGAATGAAAGCCCATTTTATTTCTAAAATTGAAATAAAAAACATGAGGGAATATAAGCTTCAAATGACTCAATCCAGCACAAATCATCAGCCAAGAAAATCGGGGCCAAGTGCTAGAAAAAATGGCAACAACACTTATGATTTAATTAATGGGCTAGATTTGCATTAAAATGCCCAATCAATTTCTAATGGACAGCCTAGTTAAAGGTGAGTTCTTAAGGGAAAATGAGTGGTGGGCCAGATGGTAGATGCTGAAAACATGGAAAGACAACCATTTGAAGATTCATGAAGAAGAAAAAAAGGAGCTTAGTGGGCTTGAATTTACTGAATTCAATAAGGCCCATTAATTAAAGTGGTAGAAAAGGAGCTTAATTATGGGTTGGAGTCGTTTTAAGCTCATTAGTAGAGAAGGTGTATGGGCTCAAGCAATCAATTGATTATGGGCCTAGCCCATTCGGGAAGATTTTCCAATTTAAACACCACTACCAAGGGGTGAAGATAGGCTTGTGGAAATATTGTGGAGTCTTTGATTCCTTGATGGGCGGAATCTAAGGGAATTACTTGAAACCCAAATGTTCTCCAAAGATAAAGAGGATGGGGCTGGGATCACATGCCCATTTATTTCCTTCTATTCAACAAGCACAATGGTCTCCGATAGGAGGGGCAGTGACATGTGAAAAGCTGGGAAGGAAAGATGGCAGACGATTAGGGTTGGATGGAGTTGAGCTAAGGATTGGACCAACCCAACAAGAAATGGCCCAATATATGATTTCTATAATAAATGAACAATGGATCTTGATTAAGAGGGAGCTAAAGATTGATTTTGGATAGCAAGTTAACTGTGGGCCTAAACCATTAGGAAAAGAATGGGGTTGATGGGAGAATGTGGGTTCATGGGTTGATTAATGGGCTAAATCCAAATGAAGCAATTGAAGCCCAAATTGAAGGCTGAGGAGAAGGCTAGTGCTCTGAATCCACTATTTGTTCAATTACTTTAAGAGAGAGGGAGAGAGAGAGAGAGGAGGGGGGAGATAGAGATCCAATTTTTGTGATCTATTTTGTAAGCAAACCTTGAGGATAATGTGTCTTTGAAGGGCGGAGTATTGTAAGCCTCCTTATTAGGATTATATTGGGATAATTTAGTAGAATATTAGTAGGGAGGATAAAAAGGGCATATAAGTAATTAGATAATAAGTTTGTTATGAATTTTAGTTATAAATAGAGGGGAAGGGTTAGAGAAAGCTATGAAAAATTTAGTAAGGAATTTCCTTATTAGGAATCAAGGGAGAGACTAGCCTTCTCGAAAGGCTAGGATTTATCTTGTTACCTGGTTTATGAGTGAAGGAACTCTTATCAAAAAGAATCCACGAGCGGAAGCACAATCGATCCAAATTCATTGTGACAAAATTACAAACATTCACAAACATACAAAATAGTTATGCATCTTAGAACAAATTACAATATGCTTTAGAAATTAAATACAAAAGGAGTGAAAGACTTACCTTTGAAGAACACTTCTTTCACAGGTCTCTCGCTCTCGTGAAGAACTTGGACAGCAACAACTCGCTCTCGTCTAGATTGTCTACACAAGTAACCTCTCGGATACCACCACTCAGTAACCTTGGTATTCTCGGAGTGAATCTAGGAGATGTGGGCTCTGTTATGAATTTGGTAGAGGGATGGAGGAAACAACGATCGCTCTATACGACCAAGCAAGTGGAAGAAGGATATTGTCTATCGTATAGACTATGGTGCTTGATCGTTTAGGAAAACAAGTTTGATTGTTTAGTGAAGTTCGCTTGCCATGCGATCGTTTATTAAAAAACTACACAATCGTTTAGAGAATGGTGCGTGTACACGATCGTTTAGACAAACACTTGAAGGTCGTCATGTAGTCTCTCGTGAGCTAAACGATTAGTAGTGTACTTAATGAAGCGATTTTTTTTTACAAAATTAAAACATTTTTCATTTTATCCTTCAATTATGAAAACTGAATATAACTTCCCACTTTCATGCACGGTTAAAAAGAAACCACCCACAATTACCTCATAATTATTTTAATTATAAATAAATATAATAACTAACTTATCATATTATTTTTATAACCTATAGTTTTAATATTACACCATATGTAACATTTAAACCATAGTCATTTTCTCCTTTACTTGATATAAATCATATTTATATCATATTCCTCCAATTAATGTATCTTATACATCATGTCAACTATATCAAATATAATTAAACCAGTTTAATTATATCATATATAATCAAACTACCTTCTGTCAATTTGAACACTTCAAACTGACCCAAAAACTGATTCTCAACTTGAATCCATTGAGCTACGAAGAGGATCTTATGGACATGTAACTTGAAGCTCCAACGGTATGTGAATAGCTGACTAAACTCTTTAGTCATCCGTTAACTATCGAACACTCCACTAAAGACCGACAGTTGCATTCTTCCCATTGCAGATATATTTATGTGTATCGGATATAACCAGTCAACAGTACGATAAGCCTTCATAGATGCTCGTAAGTATAGTTGGGCCAATTTATCGTTTTTCCCCTGTAGTTACATCTAACTCCTTAAGTACCACCGATCCCTTTAATGAACAATACATCATAGTCCTACTATGAGTGAACATCTCCCGAGCCTTGAGAAGGTGTGCGGCGCTATATCGTTCAAGCTTGGAAATCAGCCATTAAGGGAGCAATCTATCTACTTACCCCGAAGCCATATTGTGTAGCTGGGTTCCCAGCTCCACAATCAGACGAATCCCCAAAATGGTAGGTTTGAGTCGACAATTTAGCAACTTACACCCATTCAAATCAAAGGACCGCCCTCAAAGGCAGGAGTTCCCAACTCACTCAATATTAAGGTCATATTACCTATGGTCATCCTTGTGAAGTGAAGTCTCTGTCACCATCTGTAGCCCGTCACAACACTTGTAACTACAGACCATTTTGGTTATCGCTTAAGGCATGATCCACTTATATGTCTCCACATACATGCTTAAGTTACAACGACAACTAAAGATCTTAGTTTATTGATTTGTGATAAATGCAAATAAAACATCTCATGTTTCATAGACAACCGTGAAGAAAATATCTCATATTATTACATCACAAGCGTTTGTTCATACAGATGTTTACAAACTATAGGATCATACGAGAGTTTAGGGCATCAACCCCAACAATGAGTTTATTGCATATTTCATTATATTTTTCTATACTTCTATAACTGAATTGTTCTTGAGTTTGTTATGTATTCTTGAGTATTGTTCTTGTTAGGAGGGATCCTAACAACTTTTTGGGGGATGTTTGGAGTAAAAAGTGAAATAATGAAGAGTAAGGAGTTATACAATCTAGAGAATTGTAAATTCCAGGCACTAAGTGTAAGAAGTTAATGAGATATAAAATTGATGTTTTTAAATAGTGAAACTCACCAACTCCTTGGACCAAACAAGGAGTGGCTCCGACTTCCTAATTCCTTGGACCAAACACACTTTTAATGTTTAACTCTAGAGTTTGTATGATTGAATCACTTAAAAGAAAGATGACACCTAGTTAGGATTAGGGGTGACTATTCAAACCACAAAAAACGAACCATTTCTAAAAACCAAATCGAAAACTCAGTGAAAAACCGTAAAATGTGGTTCGATTCGATTTGAAGAAAATTTGAAACCGAATTAATTCAGTTCGGTTCGATTTCAATTTCGAAAACCGTACCAAACTTTTTTTAATTTAT
>NC_052360.1:71874151-71893591 GCF_009727055.1 Benincasa hispida | reverse complement strand
TAGATAAACTTAAGAGAAATAATTATATATTTAAAAAAAAGAAAGAGTAAAACCAAATTTAAAACCAAGAACAAAACTGAATTTAAAACCGAACCAAACCATCTTTAATTAAAAAAGAAATAAAACATAGATTTTTAAAAAATACCAAAATCGAACTGAATCGAACCGCATCATTTCACATATTAGAAAATTCGGTTCGATTTAACCACCAAACTGAACCGTTTTCATCCCTAGTTAGGACGGCATAATGATATGGATAGTAACTACAAACTCTTTCATGTCTTTATTAGTCACTTTTATATATCCTCAAGATCTCTCTCATTTAGATATGGACTCGATTTATTCATATACCCCTCTACTTGATCGTATTTACATTTGCATACGTCCAACTCTTGAAATGATTTTTCCCCTCAAATGAACACTTCAAACATATTTTACCTATTCCAATCAATATCAAAGCATCATCAATTCAACATATTACAATCTATTGGAAATTATAAAATTAACTAAAAAAAATTACTGTTTTCCTGTACAAACAGACATATTTTGTACAAAGATGTTCGTCATATATCTATAGACACTCAATCGTGTCGTATAAGAACACTGAAAAAACAAATCAGGTTTTCAAAGTTCTACTTTCATTTTCTTAAGTGTTTTTTGTATATCAATAATATTTCAAAAAAAAATGTGCAAAGTGAAATGGAATACCTTTATGGAAAGTGTTTTCAAATGAATACAACATTTGCTTTAGAAAAACTATTCACAAAGTACCTAAGTTGAAGAAACCTCTGCAAATAACAAATGGGAATGGGAGTTAAAATCTTCAAATTAATAGCCATGATCATCGCATCACATTCTCCCAATCTCTATGAATTCAAAGAGAAATCCAAACAATATCACAATATCCAGCATCTGCAACCTTTAGAATCTTGCGGCCCTTCAAACCATCGATCCCATAGAGGATTTATAGGGCCATGGGTTCTGCAACCAACCAAAAACAGAGACAGAGAAAGAAGAATTTTTAAGCTCTGTTGTTGAAGACAAAGCAATGAATTTAAAGAGAACAGAAGAAATCCTACAGTGGGAGAAGAGGGTCCGGTCTTGTCTCCACATTGCTCAGCATTCTGACAGGTGCAAAAAAAACAGCAATTTCACAAATGAATTGGAGAGTTTCGTAGTTATATTTTTATTTTTATTTGTATGGATACTCAAATTCAGCAGATCCCAAATAAATTTTATCATGCTTACTCTTTGCATTTTGTTGATGCCTTGTCCAATTTATCTAGCTGTTCCAGTTCTTCCTGCATTAGAATTCACAATGCTACAGAATTAAACCCCATAGAAATTGGAACTGATGCAATCTTGAATGTACTTTCACTCTGCCAACCCACACCACTTCATGAATCCATGCATATAGTCACAATCAAGACTACCGAACTTTGGGCTCTTAAAACTTTTGAATCTAGTGGTGATTCAAATAGGAGTTCTAAGTTTGAATGCTATTAGATAAGCCAAATTTAATCTTCTTAATCTACTCTCAAAACTCCCTTTGACTTGTGGGATCATACATCACAATTTGACCAAAGTCCATGTCCAGTGACTACTAATATGCAGTGATATGAACAGAACTCCTTTTTGAATTACCACTAGATTCAAAAGTTTAAGAGCCTGAACATTAATGGTGACTCTTGTGTAGGCAGGAGGGACCTTCAGGAGAGGAGTAGAATTACATATTTGGAATATCATGGACAAAATATAAGAACAGGAAAAACAAGGCACATCATTCTTAATTTTAATCTTTCAGATTGAAACAGAAGATTTCTCTTGAGCCAACACTTCTCATTTCACCATCATAATTTTCCAGCTGTGAGAACAAAGATAATCTGTTTGTCTTTAAATGTTATCTCTAAGCAAGTTTCCAGAGCACAAGTCAACCAAAATTTCCATTACAAGCAACAACTATGTAATGGGAATCAACATCCACAACAGTGGTACCAAACGAGGACTCCTATACCCCACAAATTTTGACAGTTTCCCTTTAGAACTATCAGAACAGAATCAAAGTAAACATGAACACTAGCACAAAACAAAACTTCAATACAGTTTTCCCACCCAGAAACATTAGAAAAAGAAGTACAGAGCTCAATCACATTACAGTTCAATCTCCAATCCAAATTTTCTCGAGTTCCCAAGTTCAGAAATAGACTTCTAAACATTTGGGAAGTGACAATTTAACAAAACACATTCAAAATCACAAACGATTAGAAACCTCAGACGAAAGAGAAAAGAAGAACAAAAAAGGAACTAACCTCCAGAAACCTTGCTTCTTGCTCGAGCCGCTTTACTTCAGCCTGAATCCTATGTTTTCCTCTGGTATCAATTGAAGAAGAAGAAGAAGAAGACTGAACCCGTTGGGTTATTGGGCTCGCCGATTCGGACATACCCGATTGGTGGTCCGATTACAAGAACAAAAAATTCAAACCCTAGAGCTGGATTCTACTAGTAAGTCAATAAAAATCAAACAGACGCCATTAAAGACGAAAATAAGGAAGACCCAGAAGCGATAATGGGAATTCCTTGAACCCCTTTTGGTGGAAGTTATGGATCTAAAGAGAAAAGAGAAGACAAGTTAGGAGGAGCCGCTGAGGGTCAGTTTCTTTTGGTGGGGTGTTTTATTCAGCGTTCTTTTGGGCCTTTTTCAGGCGAGTGGAGAAGAAAAAAAGGGAGTTTTTTCATTTTTTGTCATATTCTATAAAAGAAAAAAGAAAATTCCAACTTTTCTGTGTAGTTTTTTTTGTCTGCTTATGGCTTTTTCTCTTTGGCTCCATTTTTGTCAGCGTATTTAATTAAACAGAGCAAGTACGAAGAAGAACAGTGGACGAATGGGGAGGGTGAAGACTCTGAAATTTGAGAGGCTAAAATTAGGGTTCATCTAAGATTTTGAACAGGTTTCTGCAGGTGGGTTTTCTTTTTTTTTTTTTAAAAAAAAAAACAAAACTTTTTTCGGATGTATTTTTGGGGAATATCAAATCTTTACAACTGTTTGAATTATTGATATTTTTTTTTCGATTTATTGCTTATTCTCTCTTTTTCTTTTTCTTTTTTTTAAACTAAATAAAATAATGTTGAATTACAACAAATACATTTAAACTTTCATTTTTATTTAAAAAATATTTCTATACTTTCAAAAGTTTAAATACTATCTCTTAACTTTTGTAAACGTTTCAAAACTACTATTAGAATATAAATTCTTTAGAATTATTTGACGATAACTTGAAACGATGTAGTGATTCAATTTTCCGTTCTATGTCACCTACTATGTTTTATATCCATATTTTCGTTCAAATTTTAAAGAATTGATACTCTAAGGATATTTTTGAAAGTTCAAAAATAATGTTGCATTTTTTTAAAATATAAGGATATATTTTAAAAAAATAACAAATTTTAAGAGCATATTTTATAATTTAACTTAAAATAATTGAATGATTACTTTTTTGCATTCAATAGAAGTTCAATGGTTTGAGCTAAAAGAAATTGACTCAGTCTTCATGATAAGTATAAGAATTAAGTGCCATTTTATGGTACTTAAAAAAAAAATAAAAAATTTGTAAACTAGGAACTTTTGTCCCTTAATTTTGATTTAGATTGGTATTTAGTTATAAATTTTTAAATGTTTTAACTTTATTTTTTTTACAAAATACTCACTTATTATCTTTAATATTAATGTCGATTAATTAATTTAAAAGAATTATAATTAATTAAATTTCGTTTTTCTATCACTATTAAAATTAAAATTAAATTTTTTCTACATAATCATTTTAAACTAATTAATAGACGTTTATGTTAAAAACTAAAAGTGAACGATTAGTGAAAAATCGATGTTAACAATGTAAATTTTGATATTAAAGGGATTAAATTGAAACAAAACTTAAATGTTAATAGTAAAATTGAAGGACGGACTTGAAATCAAATTCAAAACTTTAAAACTAAATATATAACATTTTCAAACTAAGGAATCAAATAAAAACATGATCCACAACCTAGAGACCAAAAATGTTTTTTTTTCCAATTTTTATTAGTACAATAAAAATCAGAGATATTCAAATCACATATCTCGTAATTGGTTATTACCCTTCGAAATTTTAATTAATACAATAGATATTAGAATATGAGAGTAGAACTATCTTGTGCAAAATTTTTTGAAAAAAGTGATACAT
The DNA here is from genome assembly GCF_009727055.1 of Benincasa hispida. NCBI lineage: Eukaryota > Viridiplantae > Streptophyta > Magnoliopsida > Cucurbitales > Cucurbitaceae > Benincasa > Benincasa hispida. The sequence continues at coordinate 71,889,374 of NC_052360.1, read as the reverse complement.
GACTTTTGTGAAGCTAGTTTGATTATGAGTTATAACTTGAATATCAAACAAAAGTCTATGCCAATATTTCAAATTTTGCAAAGGTGTCTTCTCGACAACCTCTTCCTCAATGATAGCCAAATGATTTTAATGAATGAATCAATCTGTTACAAGTAAGAATTCAATGGGTACATATACACAAAGTTTACAACAATAAAGGGAAGTTTAGCTTAAAATGAACCTAATATATCTTAACACTCAAAGATAACAAGTTCGCTTGAGTATCCTTTGGAGTGTCATTCACACTTACTACATAAGTACAAGACAAAAAATTGTTGAATTTAATGTCCTAAATCTCGTATATTTTATAATTTGTATTTTGAAAGAATAAATTATTTATTTAATAAAATAAGAGGTGTGCAATAAACTAAGTTATAACCTAAAAGGTCTGCGGTTGGATAAGGATGGTTATATGATCCAAGATTATATGATGTTACTTGAACAGTATGTGATAGACATACAAGTAGTTTATGTTCAAGTTATAACCTAAAAGGTTTGCAGTTGGATAAGGATGGGCGTTTTATCCGGGTAACACTATAGATACAACCCACTTTGTAATTGTTACATAAGTTGTAAATGTTACAAACAATATGAGTCACATTGTTCATGTGGAGACATATGAGTAGGGTTTTTTTTTTTTTTTGTATAAAGAGTTTATACAATACCGAACACGAAATAATTGGTTTCTCTTTATAGCACCGTTACTTGAAGAATCCAATATTTCACTAGAATGACCATAGGTGACTTAGACCTTAATTTTGAATGAGTTGTGAACTTCTGTTATGAAGGCAATTAAACAATTAGTTAATTAACTCTTCTATTAACAAAACTAAAGAAAAAGAAAGAAAGAAAAAATAGATATTTAAATTAATTATCAATATTTTTTAAATAAAAATTGATAATATAAATGTACAATATAAAAAAAAAATGATGAGTGGGTAAATTTTATTAAATATTAATGGCTTAAAATTAATTTGATAACTTAATGTAATAAAAATTAATTATTGAAATTAATTTTGATTAATTTTATACTTTATAATTACATAAAAAAGTATAACAGATATCCTACTATCGTCCAATACGGTAATCTTTGATTACTAGACATTCTATTCTCAAACTCAGATATCTATAAAACCTTAAACCAAATGATCCTAAAAAATTTGTCACTTTAATAAATCAAGAAATAGATTAATGAAGTCAAAGACTTTGCTTTGTTTACCTTTTTTTCAAAGAGATTCAAATCATTCTGGTAATTGTTGAATTTATTTTGTTTACCTGTTGAAAATCTTGGTTTAATCATTCAGGTAATTGTTGAATTTATTTAATTTTTTTTCAAAATCAAACTTATATCAAAATATTACAAGCCTTCGTTAACTTAAATTTATGGATCTCTTACGGCCTATAATTGAGAATTGCAACATAAAGAAGAAAATGACCCAGAGAAGTGATTTTGTGTCCTTGTTCGTATTTATTGATTGAATTTTTGTAGATTGTTGTCATTGTCGACCAATATCTTTTTTCAACACCATGCAATTGATTAATGTTGCTTTCTCTATTCTAATATAGAATAAATTTAATGAGAAAAAAAAAACATGAGAATAAGTAAAGACATGAAATTCCCCAACCAATCCAATAAGCAAACTCAAACCAACATGAATATATATTATTTTTGTTATTTTACGTCACATAATTAGGTTATTGATCATGAATTGAATTTATTAGTGGATTGCTAAATAATTCAAAGTCAATATATATTTATAATTTTACGTCATATAATTTGATTCATGAATTGAATTTGTTAGTGGATTGATAAATGTTTTTAAGTTTTTTTTCTTTTTTCTTTTTTGATAATCATTGTTGCTTTCATCATTGGTTTTAAATTTATTCTCTGGTAGCTTTGAATGGGGCAAAGCAAACACAAATCTTTGCATTCCCATTTAAGTTAAATAATTTTCAAAGCATGGAAAAGGTCCCTTCTCCCTTGGGTAGCTAAAATTAAATATATATATATAATTGAATTTAAAAAAAATATCATTTTTAAATAAAGAAAAATAGGTCAACTTATTCATAAATATAACAAAATATCACTGATAAACCGTAATAAATATCTATCAATGTTAGTGATAGAAGTCTATCGCAGTCTATCACTGATAAACAATCACATTTTGCTATATTTGAAAAAATTTTGGTAGTTTTACCCAAGGGTGTACATGGATTGGGTTGAGTTAAATTGTAGGCATTTTTTTTTATCAACTAGAAATTTTAGGTTGGTCAAGTTGGCAACTCAAATGACCCAAACATATTATCCAACCCAGCCAAACCTTCAAAATTTGGGTTGGGTAGGATTGGATTGTCGAGTTATTTGTTTGTTTTCTTCTTAATTTAAAATACTTAAATTTTATCTACAACAAATTTCTAATAACTAAAATCTCATAAAGTTGAATTCAATCTAATAATTAAAATCTCATCAAACTCAATTCTTATATACCAAATATCTATAACATCTATTACAAAGTTTATAATAAAACAAACCATTTTAAAAGAAAAACATAAAGGATTCACAAATTCATCAATTCTAAAAGAAATGTATATATATACTATTAGTATATATGTAATTCGGGTTGGGTTGGGTCAACCCAAATTTTTTTTTATTCAACCCTAGACCCAACTCGATCCAATAAAAATAGAAAAAATTCAACTCAACCCAATCCAAAAACAAAACTAACCCAACCCGACCCTTATAATATGGGTTGGATAGTCCAAGTTGTTCTGGTTGGCGGGTCATTTGAACACCCTTAGTTTTACTATTTAAAACAATTATCCTAAAAATTTCAAATTATAAATTTATGGGTTGTAAACAAAATCTGATTTTTATTCTTATTATTTTAAGTTTATCTTCTTTGGTATGTCAATTAACAAACTATACCTGATATATTTTATGTTTGGTGTATCAAATAACTAATATACTTTATATTTGATATATCAGTCAATTGACATACTTTATATTGAGTAGATCATTCAGTTATAAGATTGATGTACCAAATTTACAAGTCATTATACCAAATTTATCAGCCAACAATTGCTCATGCATTTGCTATTATTCGTGAACTTAATTTGATCCTTATTCATTCGTTTTATAATATTATTTTTTTAGCACATCATCATCAACTAACAATTGTTTAATTCGTCATGTTGATAACCACTCTGAGTGTAGGTTAATAAATTATTGATACCCTAAGTTACATTTGAAATTAAATTTAAAACAAACGGTTTTAACTACTAACATATTGGAATAAATATATTTTAAAAAGTATCAATATACTAATGATATATCAATTCTATATTTGAAATTAATTTTTAATTGACGTTTGATAAACTACTAATACACTGATGTTATACTTGAAATCTAATTTAGAATGAATGTAGGTGATATACTATTAATACACTAATGTTATAGTTGGAATGGATTTAGATTGAGTACTAATATACCAATAAAACACCAATGATATATTTGAGATAGATTTTTAATGAACACTATTATACTATTGATACACCACTGTTAAATTTTTAAATGAATTTTGAAATAGTGTCGATAAACTACTAATAGATCAATGTAATACTTATTATTGTATTGTGAATATATTATTGATATACTAATAATATATTTAAAATGCATTTTGAATTAGTACTACTATAAAATTGAAATGCCAAAGTTTAACTTTAAATATATTATCTTTTTTAATGATATACTTTCGTATTTGATATATCAACAATATCGTTGACATATTTTTATTTCGCTCTGAAATTTTGGAATGTGGTTCCTCACACAAGATATAGATGTCACACAATATGTTTTGGGTATATGCCCTAGTTTATTGTACTGTACTTTATATTGTATCTTGTACTGTACACCCTACTCACTTTAGGACAAGTGGGAGATTGTTAAATTTAATGTCCTAAATCTCATAAATCTTGTAGTTTGTAATTTGTAAAAATAAATTATTTATTTAATAAAATAAGAAGTATTTTATTTGATATTTAAAAAGCAGTAACTCGATTCAATAAACCAAAATCCGAGATTGTTTAATGTAAGTTGAATGGTATATGGTAAACATACAAGTGGATCATGTTCAAGTAATAACTTAAAAGGTCTGCAGTATATGGATAAGGTCGGATACCTTATCTTGGTGATACTGCGAATACAACCCACTTTGTAACTGACATGATATTGGGTTGTATAACTTAAAACTCGTAGTTTGTAATGATAAACATATTCTATTATCAATAAAGATGTTATTGATATTTATTCAATAAAATTTGTTGTTGAATCTGTAAATTACACTTGTAATGACTAAATCCAATAAATTAAAACTCATGGCTATTACATGAATACTTTACAAGTGGAGGCGTCCTATGTAAAGAGTTTATATAAGACCAGGACAAAAAAATAAGTCACTCTTACTTTATAACGTTGTTTACTGTTTAAGATTGACTCTTTCAAATCGATGACCTAGGTAACTCGATCTTAATCCTGGGCTAACTATGAACTCCTGTTTATTCGGGATTATATTTAGATTTGCATAGATGAGGGTTGACTCAATAGTGTCGGCTCAATAAGCCTCCCATTTCAGGGGTAAGACCGGGTAAATAGCTGGGGACATAGGGTGCAAGACAGAATTCACTCCTACCCATCTCCAGGAATAGTAAAGAAGTTGTTCTCTTAAGTACTGATTTCAAGTCTTGAACAAGGGGCCCCACCCTCTCATTAGTCTAAGAAGAACTCGATTTAGTGATTAGATCACAAACTTATTGTTCATTAGAGGATCGGTGGGACTTAAGGAGCAGGATGTAATTTTAGGGGTAAAACAACGTTAAACCCAGCTGTTATTTCGAATAACCAATGAATGATCGACTTACTGATTATGGTTAAATCAAGTGGATAGAAATATATCTACAGTGAGGAGAGTGCAACTATCGAGCTATAATGGTATGACTCAGTGGTTAACGAATATTGATTGATTCGGATTAAAGAGTTTAACCGATTAATCTCAAAACATTGGAGCTTATGATCTGTAGATCCATAAGGTCCCTCTACTAGTTCGTAAAATATTAAACCTTGGATTAGAATATTAAGTGGATTTGAAGTGTTCAAATTCGAAATTAGGGTTTGCAATTTGAAATGTTCAAATTTCAATTTAGGGTTTGGATAATTATATTCGATATAATTACACGTTTAATTTTGTCGTAACTAAACGTAATTGGAGAGTTCAAAATATTTAAATAATTATCTAAATATTGTTTACATGAATAAGAATTCATGTGTAAATTAGGTGTTTTATTAATTTAATATTTGATATTAAATTATTATTTAATTAATTAAATTAAAATTAATTTCAAATTTTAAAAAGGAGATTCATTTTTTGAATGGCTGTTTTTAAATATAGAAAAATTAACCAAAATATTTACAAAATATAACAAAATTTTAGATCTATCAATGATAGATGCTGATAAACACCGATAGACTTCTATCAATGTCTATCAGTGATATTGATAGATACTGATAGAAGTCTATCTGTATCTATCAATGTATATCATTGATATTTCTAAAATTTTGCTATATCTTGTAAATATTTTCAACAGTTTTACCATTTGAAATAATTTCCCTTTTTTGAAATTGAATTTAAGTTATATTTAATTTATTTCTTAAATTAAATGTATTTAATTAATTTAAATTTGAAATTTTGACTTTTTTAGTGGATTTTTCTACGATACAACACATATCCCACTTCCTAAGTACTAATTGAAGTGTCAATCAGTTGAATTGGTGAGTCCTTGCATGTTTGAACTTGATAAAAGCTTCAATTTCTGAAATTGAAGTGAGAGGAAATATGAAATTTGGAGAAATTTCTGTAAAAATCAGTTTTGCTCTCAAACCTCTCCAATTCCACTCTCAATCTCTTTCAATTCAAAGTTCCACCACTCAAATCCAAGACTAAGAATAGTAGAAAAGATTCTCTTGGTGGCCTACTGAAGAAATTGAAGGTCAATTTCGTGGAACTTGCAAGGATTAAGTGGAATTCTACAAAGGTATTCATGTTGAAACCCTTTTCTGTTTGAAGTTTTTTTATTAGCATATTTTGTACTCAAATTAAGTATAATTAGAGTGCTTAATGATTTTATTAGCTTCCAGTTTATGCATGTTTATTCCATTACATGAGTTGTAAGTATTACAGACGATATGATCCATAATGTCCATGTGGAGACATGTGAGTATCATGTATAAAGAGTTCATATAAAACTGGACGACAAAATTATTGGTTTTTCTATATAACATCGTTGCTTGTAGAAACTGACATTTTACTAGGATAACCATAGGTGATTTGACCTTAATCTTGAGTGAGTTGTGAACTCCTATTTATGAGGACAATCCTTTGATTTGTATGGGTGAGAATGGTCAGTTTTGTCAATTCAACATGTGTACCATTTTGAGATTTGTCCGAGTAGGGAGCTGGGAACATAGTTACACAAGATTGAATTAACTCCTTCTTGTAGTTAAGGAAAGTAAATAAATTGCTCCTTTAATAGCTGATTTTAGGTCCTGAATAATGAGACTTCACCCTCTCATTAGCCCGAGAGGGGTTAGCTTATAGTTGGACTATAGATTGTTTGTTCATTAAAGTGATCGGTGGCATTTAAGGAGTTAGATGTAACTGTCGGGGTAAGACAGTAATTTGACCCAACTGTAGTTATGAGCAATTTGTGAAGGGTTAACTTACTGTTGATTTGTTAAATTTATGGACACAGAAATATATCTATAGTACGAAGAGTGCAACTATCGGTCTTTAGTGGAGTGACCGATAGTTAATGAATGTCGATTAATCTAATTAAAGAGTGTAATTGATCAATCTCATATCATTGGAGCTTCTAATTTGTATGTCCATAAGGTCCCCTTGTTGGCTCACTATAGATAAAAATAAAAGAATAATTGTTTTCGAAAAAAATTGAATTGTTTGAATTACTTAAGGGAATTTAGTTATTAATTATTTTGATATGATTAACATAAAGTATAATGTATATTGATACATTATAATATAAAATTAATTGTAAATATGATTTATAATTAAAACTATATAATATGTGAAAGATAAATATTTGAATTAGATTCAAATATGATTTATATAAATACTATAGGTTAAAATTTAATGTGAATATGATTCATATTAAAATTATATGTTATAAGAGACAGTTGCATTTTAATATGATTATAATGCATATTATATGGTTTTTAATCAGTCATATAATATAAATCTCATATTACTAATGTTTTGATAATATAATTATAACTTTTCATGACAGAGGAGTTACTCTACAGAACGTGAGAGGGAGTCCTCACTCTTATCCTTTATCTTCTTTTTGGAAAACACAAAAAAAGAGGAATACATTGTGAAAATTAAAATCTCTCTAAAAAATTTCAAGAATTCACTTATGTAAAACTTCCCCCTGCCAGAAGATTTTGGAGTCTACACATCTAATTCCTTGTTCTCAGAGAATAACAAGGTGATTGAGTGGTTGTGTTCTCAAGATTAGATTACTGCCTATTTTGTTCGAGTACAGAAGCATTGGGGTTCGTGATCTTGTGAGGAAATTTTCGTGAAGAGGTTTTCCGTCAAGGGTTAGTATTCTCTCCTCTAAACTCTCTTTAGATTGCATGCATAGGTCTATTAAATGTTTATCTTGTGACAACTTTAGTTTTGTTAACTTCTCTGCATTTCATTGTTTATCAAATTGAATTTTGAATTATATGACGTTCACACGCTTCCATGAGGAATCCGATTCCTTTAATGTGTCCTAGCAAAGACAGAGACAATATCAAAGCAACAAAGAGCAAATAAAGAATAGGCACACATGAATTGTTAACCCAGTTCGGTGATGAACCACCTATGTTTAGAGGACATGATGCCCGGGAAAGATAATCCATTGATATATAAAAGTTAAGCAATTACAACGTTCTATAAATAGTGAAGATTCTTTTAAATAAGGAAAGGGATATTCTATAAAAACGATACCTTGAAGAACAATCTCCAAGACAAGAACTCATCAAGAAAAAATCTAAGACAACTCTTAAATAACCTAATGAATTAATGGAATGCTTAAACAAATATATTTAGCCAACATCACATTCCTAACACTCTCCAACTTTGTTATATTTGTAAATTAATATATGTAATATGAAGTATATACATTATGCAATGACTATACCAAATTAAATATAACTTTCAGTTGGTGTTGATGCCCTAAATCTTGTGGTCTTATAATTTGTAAACTATATTTATACAAACATATTATTTATTTAATAAAATAAATGCTATTTTATTTGACATTTAGTTGCATTAACCTAAAACCAATGAACTAAGATCCAAGGTTATTAGATGAAGCTTAAAATGTATGTGGAGACATACAGGTGGATCATGTTTAAGTGAATACAGGTGGATCATGTTTAAGTGAATACAGGTGGATCATGTTTAAGTAATAACCTGAACAGTCTGTAGTAGATGGATAAGGTTAGATACCTTTGAAGGAACTCTTATTCAAGAGTACCTATGAGTGGAAGCAGATCTTTCCAAAAACATTATGATAGAATTACCATATTTACATTCACACATACAGATATGCATCAAATGACTAAATTACCAGCATGCTTAAAGGATAAATAAACAAGAGACTGAAAAAACATACCAGTTGAAGACTTTCTTCACAGTAAATCTCGCTTTCGCTAGAACGGCAGGCTATCGTCCAGCAACACCCAATCGTCTACCACGAACAGTCTCCACGTGAACAGATGAAGAAAACGGGATGATACCACCACTTGGAACCCTTAGTATTCTCAGAGTGAGAATCCAAAGAGTAGGCTCTGTTCGGATTTGGTAGAGGGGATGAGGAAAAAAGATCTTAGACAATGATCAGGTAAGTGGGAGAAAGACTGGTCTATCGTATAGACAAAATGCTCGATTGTTTAGGTGAAGTATACGATCGTGTAGAAAAAGCTAAGTGATCGTCTATACGATCGTTATTAAATCTCGGGCACTAAATGATCATTTAGTAAAAGATAAGCGATCGTTCAGTAAGTAGCATGCGCGGGTGTAAGCGATCATTCAACACTATCGTATAGGCTTTGATTTACTAAGCGGTGACTCTATCGAATCACAATACACTGTGAGCTATTTAAGCGTCTCAAAACGATTCTTCCTCTCACTCATCAGTTACAAAAATAGAAGAGACGTCAGTCAATTATCCCATAACTGTCCAATTAATAAATAATAAATATAATCACATTATATCCATAACCTATGGTTTAATATGATATTAATCATAGTATTTTTCCTCCACTAGATATAAATCATATTTATATCCAATTTCCTCCAAATTAATATATCTCATACATAACGTCAATTATATCATATATAATTAACTAGTTCAATTATACCATATATAATCGAACTCCCTCTTGTCAATTTGAACATTTCAAACTGACCCAAAAACTAATTCTCAACTTGTATCTAAGCTACCAAGGGGACTTTATGGACCTATGGTTCGAAGCTCCAACAGTACGTGAATAGCTGACTAAACTCTTTAACCACGAGATCCACCATCCGTTAACTGCCAGACATTCTACTAAAGACCGAGAGCTGAACTCTTCTTGCCATAAATATATTTATATGTCCATCGGATATAACCAATAATCGGTACGATGACCCATAGATGCTCGTAAGTACCACTGGGCTAATTTACCATTTTGCCCCTGTAGTTACATCTTACTTCTTAAGTACCACTGATCCCTCTAATGAACAATGCAACATAGTCCTACTATGTGTGAACACCTCTCGAGCCATGAGAAGGTGTGTGGCGCCACATCGTTCAAGCCCCGATATCAACCCTTAAGGGAGTAATCTATCTACTTACCCTTGCTTTGGGGAAGAAGTGAACTTTATCTTGTGTAGCAGAGTTCCCAGCTCCCAAATCAAACGAATCCTCAAAGTGGTAAGTTTGAATTGGCGCTCTGGCCACTCGCACCCAAGCAAATCAAAGGACCGCCCTCAATGGCTGAAGTTTTCAACTCACTCAGAATTGAGGTCATGTACCTATGGTCATTCTAGTGAAGTGAAGTCTCTGTCATGAACGGGGTTATATGACGAGACGTTAACACTTCGTGGTCAAGTCTTATACAAACTCTTTGTATAGGACGCTCCCGCTCGCATGTCTCCTACACGAATGATCAGGATCAGACCATCTGTGACAAGTCACAACACTTGTAACTATTCCACAAAGCGAGCCGCATCCGTAGTGTTACCAGGATAAGGTTTCCCTCTATATCCATATACTACAGACCATTTTGGTTATCATTTAAGATATGATCCACTTGTATGTCACCACATACATGCTTAAGTTACATAAAGACAACCAAAGATTTTAAGTTTATTGGTTTATGGTAAAGCAAATAAAACATCCAAATGTGCAAAGTCAAGAAGTGAAGTAAATATCATATATTATACATCACAAGCATTCGTACAAACTGTTTACAAACTATAGGACATGAGACTTTAGGGCATCAACCCCAACAACTTTATCTTTGTGACACTATTGATACGACCCGTTTTGTAATTATTACAATTGTTGTATAATGTTACAAATGATCTGATCCTGATCATTCGTGTGCAAATATGTGAGCGGGGGTATCATATACAAAGAGTTTGTATAAGACTGGATCACGAAATAAATAATCTCTCTTTATAACACCGTTGCTAAAAGAGACTTACATTTACCAGGATGACCATTGGTGACTCGACCTTAATCCTGAGTGAGTTGTGAATTCTTGCCTATGAGGGCGGTCATTTTATCTGCATGGGTGAGAGTAGCCAGGTACGCTGACTCAAAATGCCTACCACTTTAGGGATTTGTCTGATTGAGGAGTTGGGAACGCAACTACACAAGAAGAAATTCATTCATTCCCGTTGTTAGGGTAAGTTGATAAATTGCTCCTTTAAGGGTTGATTTCGAGTCTTAAACAATGTGACGTTATACACTCTCATGGCCCGATAGAGGTTCAGTTATAATTGGACTATGACTAATTGTTCATTTGAGGGCTTAATGGTACTTAAGGAGTTAGATGTAACTACAGGGGTAAAATAGTAATTTTGACCTAGCTATACTTACAAGTAATTTGTCAAGGATCAACTCACTGTTGATTGGTTATGTCCAATGGATACAGAAATATATCTATGATGTGAAGAGAGTAGCCGTTGGTCTTTAGTGGAGTGACCGAAAATTAATGAAGGTTGATTACTTTAATTACGAGTTTAATTAATTAATCTTGTATCATTGGAACTTCAATTTATAGGTCTGTAAGGGCCCCTTGTTAGCTCAATAAGGATTAATCAAAATCAAATTAATTTTAGATAAGTTTAAACTATTCAAATTAATTGTATATGATACAATTAATATAATGTACGTGATACATTATAATATATAGTTTTAATGAGAGAAATAAATATTTGATATGATTCAAATATTAATTATATGAATGTGATTCATATAAAAACTATAGGTTAAAATTGATATGAATATGATTTATATTAATACTATAGATTATATGAGAGAATAATAAGCCATAGCTTATATTATATGTGATATAATATAAACTATAGGTTATATATTATATCATATAAAATTCAAATTTTTGAAATTTGAAAAATTAACTCCAAACGGAGTTAATTTTAATGCTCACCATTATGCTGCTCGCAGTGTTGCAATGCTCTGCACAACATTACAATACTGCGGTTGGAATGTTGCGATGCTGAGGCTTTTGCCTTATAGCGTTGGGCCAGCGTTGCAAAGCTGAAACCTGACGTTGTAAGACAGAATGCTTGCAGTTCGCCCGTTCATCCATAATTCTTGTTTCTTGCTTGTTTTCCACCAAATCGAAGTTGAAAAGTTGTCATAAAAGACCTGGATTAGATACACAAACTCGATAGCAAACAAAAAATGCCTAAAACAATGGGCCTTTTACATATCGAATAAAAAAAATGGCAGAAAATCTAAAACCAATCCCGAAAATATCCAAATGAGCAAACCATAACAACATATTTCTATGCAAATCAAAATCCTACCATTACTCTATAGTTCATACGAAAACTAAAATTAGGCTGGAAACACTTGCTCTCATACCAATTGAAAGGATACGCGAGTACCCATTGCGGAAGCGATCACGTCTTAATTCTAATTTTACAGAACATACAGAAAATATAAAAGATGGAAACAAGATGTACATAATCTAACAAGCATGCATTTGTAAAGAAATGAAAGATGAACAAAAGATCAAAAGATCGTATACCCTTGAAGACTAGTCTCTTGACAATTCCTATTCGATTCTCGAACACAACGAACACTTGGATCATGGAATCGTAGCAATCAATCGAATACCACTACGCGGAAACCTCGTTATTCTTGGGGGTAGATAATCGATGAGAGATGTGGGCTTCAAGATTAATTTGGAGAAATTATTTGAAGAAATAATGTGAGAGAGTAGAACACAAAAAAGAACTTACTCCAACAACATAATGTGTCCTTATACAGGCAAGAGGAAGATGATCCATCTTCCATACCCTTTGCACTTCCAATTCCATAAATTTAATATGAGAAAATAGTGGGAGGAGTTATTCAACTCCCAAATAATTAAATTATATAATTAACTAAAACAAATTTCTTAATTTTAATTAATTAAAATAATGTATTATATATATGTAATACATTAAAACCATATGTTATATTTTAATATAACATATAACCTATAGTTTATATTATATCATATATAATATAACTTATAGTCTAATATTTTCTCATTTAATTTATATGAATCAAATTCTTATTAATATTTGAATCATATTCAAATACTTAATTATCTCTCAAATAAAACTTTATATTATAATATATTATAAACATTATATTATATCTTATATAATCAAATCCTTTTATTAATTTAAACAATTCAAATTAATCCAAATTAATTGATTATCATAAATTCTTATTGAGCTAACAAGGGGACTTTATCGACCTATATATTGAAGCTCCAATGGTATTGATTAATTAATCGAACTCTTTGATTAAATTAATCAACTTTAATTAACTGTCCGTCACTCGACTAAAGACCGATAGCTACACTATTCGTACTATAGATATATTTTAGTGTCCATTGAATTTAACCAATCAATAATGCATCGACTTTTCACAATTGCTCATAAGTACAACTATACCAAAATTATCGTTTTTCGTCTGTAGCTACATCTAACTCTTTAAGTATCACTGATTTCTTTAATGAACAATAAATTATAGTCCAACTAAAACCTAACCCCTCTCAGATCAAGAGAGGGTATGATGCCATATTGGTCAAACTTAGGAATCAACCCTTAAGGGAGCAATTTCTTTACATTCTCTAACTAATGAGAATGAGTGAATTTCTTTTTGTGTAATTGTGTTCCCAGCACCCTAATAAGACAAATCCCCAAGATATTAGGCATATGAGCCGGTGAAACTGGTCACTCTCACTCATGCAAATCAAAGAACTACCTTCAGAGGTAGAAGTTTACAACACACTTAGGATTTATGTCAAGTCACTTATGGTCATCCTGGTGAAATGTAAGTCTCTTTTAACAACGATGTTATATAGAGATACTATTTATTTCGTGGTATGGTCATATACAAACTCTTTGCATAAAATACCCTCGCTCACATGTCTTCACATGAATGATCAGGATTAGATCATTTGCAGCACTTTACAATAATTGTAACAGTTACAAAGCATGTCGTATTCATAGTGTAATCAGGATAAAGTACTTAACCTTATCCATCTACTACAGGCCGTCTAGATTATCACTTAAACATGATCCACCTGTATGTCTCTACGTACACGTTTAAGTTACAGAAGATAACCCTTAATCTTATTTTATTGGTTTTGTGGGCTAATGCTACTAGATGTTAAATAAAATACCTCTTTATTTTACTAGATAAATAAAGTGTTTATACTATACAATTACAAACCATGAGATTCACGAGATTTATAATATCTTCCCCAACAAAAGATCGAGTTCGTGTTGTGAACGGGGGAGGAAGCGAGAAGGCGATTCTTCAAGGGTTAGTATTATGTTTCCCTTTTTCCTCTCTATTTTCACAATAGAAAAGCATGCTTAGTTTTTTAGTTTATCCATGTTTCTATCATTCTGTGTATTCAAGTTTTCTAAAACGAAAATTAGAGACACATGACATTCGATTGCTTTCGCTTCGGGGAATTCCAATCCTTTCACTTTCATGTCGTCAAAAGCATATTAAAATTTTGAAAATAAGACAAATACAAATATTCTTTATATTTTGCAAATTAATTAGTTAATAATTAGTTAATTAATACCATTAATGCAATTAAGATATACAATCGAAATTTGAAAACATAAGAAAACTAACCCCAAAATTTAAATAAGGTCAACTGAATGAAAACAAGTACATGTAAAAAAAACAAAAACAAAAACAACTTCAACTATGACACAAATACAATTGTTCTATATCAGTTGCATAAATGATATATTTTATATAAATTGATACACAACAAACAAATCACATAAAGTATATAAGATATACCCACTAAAATACAAATAAGAATAAAATTAAAATAATAAAAACAATAAAATTCATATTTTATCGTGAAATTGAGGAACACAACGGGAACACGGATATGGAGAAAATATAATATAATAATATATTTATATATAATAATTAAAATAATTAAAAGCATAAAATAACTAAAATTATAAAATTGGATAATATGTAAATTGAAGTGGAATTCTTACCAATGTATATATCTCTACAAAAATTGCAAATGACCACTTATTTATAGAAAATTTTGGCAAGTAGGAAGTGGCACACTTGGACACTATGCATAGGTGGTTGAATGACACATAGCCAATACATGTGATAATGAGAAAATGACACTTGGCATTCGATACTAAGCATGACACTAATTGGGCATCTATGTTTATATAATATTTATAATACTCCCCCTTAGATGTTCATTATATATATGAAATATATCTCGTTAAAACCTTATTAAGAAAAACTCAATGGAAACAAATCATAGTGAAGG
>NC_052360.1:71808761-71874136 GCF_009727055.1 Benincasa hispida | reverse complement strand
CTTACTAAGAAAAATCATATGGGAAAAAAATCCTAGTGAAGAAAAAAGAGTACATATTTCATATAATTGATACTTTCAAAAGAATCTATTAGCTTCCCCTCATGAAAACATCACTTAAGATCTCTGAGTCCGCATTCCAATGTTGTGTACCAATTTTTCAAAAGTTGCGATTGATATGCCTTTATAAATAAGTCTGTCAGATTATCCTTCAAACAAATTTGTTATACAGTGATGTTACCATTTTCTTCAAAATCACGAGTGTAGAAAAGCTTCAGTGAAATATGTTTTGTTATATCTCTTTTAATATATCCTCCTTTGATTTGGGCTATGCAAGCTGTGTTGTTTGCGTATAATCTTTTTGGAATGTTTTTATTAGAAGACAAGCCACACGTTTCACGAATGTATTGAGTCATTGACCTTAGCCATACACATTCTCAACTAGCTTTGTGAATTGCAAGAATTTCAACATGATTTAAGGAAGTGGTCGTTATAGTCTGTTTCACCGATCGTCATGATATAGTAGTTCCTCCACATGTGAAAACATAACCTGTTTAAGATCTAGCTTTGTGTGGATTAGATAAATATCCAGAATTTGCATAACCAACTAGATTAAAATTTGATTTATTTGAATAAAAAAAAAACCATATCGATTGTTCCTTGGAGATGACGGAGTATATGCTTAATTCCGTTCCAATGTCTTTTTGTAGGAGAAAAACTATATCTAGCTAACAAATTTACTGAAAATGCAATATTTGGTCTTGTATTATTAGCAAGATACATAAGTCACCAATTGCATTAAGATATAGTACTTCGGGACCAAGAAGTTCTTCATTATCTTCTCGAGGTCGAAATATATCTTTCTTTATATCCAATGAACGAACTTCCATTGGAGTATTTAGTGGATGTGCTTTGTCCATATAAAATCTTTTCAAAAGTTTTTCTGTATAAGTTGACTGATGAATAAATATTCCATTTGCTAAATGCTCAATTTGCAAACCAAGGAAAAATTTTATTTTTCCGAGATCTTTCATCTCAAATTCTTTCTTAAGATATTTTATTACCTTTGAAAGCTCTTCATGAGTTCTAATTATATTTAAGTCATCAATATATACAGTTATAATAACAAATCCTTATTGTAATTTCTTTATAAAAACATACGAACATATTGGATTATTTTGATATCCTTCTTTCAATAAATATCCACTCAGGAAATTATACCACATCTGTCAGATTGTTTCAATCTATATAGTGATCTTTGTAACTTTATTGAATACCATTTCTGGGAATTTGATGTATATGTTTCAGGTATCTTAAATGCTTTTGGAGTTCTCATATAAATATCATTGTCAAGGGATCCATATAAATATACTGTGATTACATCCATAAGATGCATATCCAGACTTTTATACATAGTCAAGCCAATTAAATATCTTAATATAATTGCATCCACCATTGGAGAATACGTCTCCTCAAAATCAATACCAAGTTTTTGTGAAAAACCTTGTGTAACTAGTCTTGCTTTATATCTTGTGACCTCATTATTTTCATTTATTTTCCTCGTAAATACCCATTTGTATCCCACAGGTTTAACACCTTCTGGTGTTTGGACTTCTGGTAAAAAAACCTGAAGTTTTACAAGTGAATTTAATTATTCCCTTATTTCCACTGAAGCCAATCTTTTCTATGTCGACATTCTTCAACAAATTTTGGTTCAAGATCCTCATTTTCAAATATAATATCAAGAGCAACATTATACGCAAAAATGTTGTCAATAATTACATTAGTTCGATTCCATCTTTTTCCTGTCATGACATAGTTTATTGAAATCTTATTATTATTTTAGGTATTTCACTTTCCTCACTAATCATGTCGAGGATTTCTATATGGGTATTTACATCCTCAACCAAGTCTTTTTTCCTATTAATTATTTTTCGTTTTCAAGGATTTTTATCTTAAAAACTCACTAGTCTACCACACTTCTAGCGTGTTCCTGACTCATTAGTGACAACTGGTTGTGTTGGGATATCAAATTTTTATGGAACATTTGCAGCTAGTATATGTGACTTAGTTACTTTCTTTGCATCTATAAATGCATCTGGTAATTGATTTGCAATATTTTGAAAATGAATTATTTTCTGAATTTCAAGTTCACATTGATCTGTACGAGGATCTAAATGAGACAATAACGATGCATTTCATGTAATTTCTTTTTCCAACTTCTTAATTTCTCCCCCTAATGTTGGAAAATTTGTCTCATTAAAATGACAATCAACAAATCATGCAGTAAATACATCACTCGTCAGGGGCTTAAGATATTTAATAATTGATGAGGAATCATATCCAATATATATTCCTAACCTCCTTTGAGGACCTTGTTGGGGATGATGCCCTAAACTCTCGTATCCTGTAGTTTGTAAACACAGTTTTGAATAAATGCTTGTGATGTATAATATATGGTATTTTCTTCACTTATTGTCTACAAACATTGGATGTTTTATTTGCTTTACCATAAACTAATAAACTAAAATCTCTAGTTGTCATTACATGTATGTGGAGACATACAAGTGAATCATGTCTTAAGTGATAACCAAAATGATCTATAATATATGGATATAGAAGGGAAACCTTATCATGGTAACGCTACGGATGTGGCCCGCTTTGTAGAATAGTTATAAGTGTTGTGACTTGTTACAGATGGTCTGATTCTGATCATTCATGTGGGGACATGAATCCAGCTCGTGACAAGATCATTTTGGTCATTGAATATCATATCTCTAAGACAGAGAAAAGGAATGCCTTCCTATGTTCCGAGAAAAAATCTATATTAAAAAAAAAAGCCAGACTCTCATTCTTGCTTGACTTTTCTCTCTTTTTAATCTTTTTCTCCATTCATTCACACATATCAACCAGAATTGTTTTCTAGAATAGAACGGATTTTAAGTAGAAAAGTGTCCAACTATAGGAGAGACTTTTTTCTTTCCAACCTATGAGCTTCGCTTGGACCTTTTTTCAAGGAGGGGCAGGCAATGAGAAGAGGTCATTCTGCTTTCAGTGGCACGTGTGGAAGGCAAAACTCTCCAAACATGTTGGAGTTTGACTTAGCTGGTCACTCAGGGGGCGTTGGGGAACTTTTCCAGCCGGCCTATCTTTTCAGTTGGTTCAGCGATAGATGTAGAAAAGGATGGACAAACTATCTTGCGAACCTTGCTTACAGGAGTAGCTGGTCTGGGCTGCAGATGAATTACAGGCCTTGTCTGCGGTTAATCATATAAGAAATATGGCATAGAATGTGTCAATGTATTTACAGGATCTTTAACCCTTTCCTGTGCTGTGGGCTGAGCCAGAACTCAAAAGATCCAAATCATTCCTTTAGCATGAAAGGATGTCTGTCGGCCGAAAGCGGAAGGAAGGCTGGGGGGTCCGGAGGCTTTGGGATTGCAATCTTGCTGCGCTACTTTAGCATGGATGGAAAAAAGTTTCCAACAAACCTTGCTTATGGGTCAATTGAATCCGGGAACACTACACTACATTCGCGGGAACANGGGAACATCTTATGGGATGTACGTCCATCCTACCACACCTCCAACATTTGGAGATCATGCGAGCGGGGGCATTCTATATAAAGAGTTTGTATAAGACCTGACCACGAAGTGTTAACGTCTCGTTATA
Organism: Benincasa hispida; assembly: GCF_009727055.1. NCBI lineage: Eukaryota > Viridiplantae > Streptophyta > Magnoliopsida > Cucurbitales > Cucurbitaceae > Benincasa > Benincasa hispida. The sequence continues at coordinate 71,870,467 of NC_052360.1, read as the reverse complement.
TAACGACGTTCATGACAGAGACTTCACTTCACTAGGATGACCATATGTAACATAACCTCAATCCTAAGTGAGTTGAAAACTTCTACCTTTGAGGGTGGTCCTTTGATTTGCATGGGTGTGAGTGGCCTAATCGCTGACTCAAACCTACCGCTTTGGGGATTAGTCTAATTTGGGACCTGGGAACTCAGCTACATAAGATGAGATTCACTCCTTCCCTGAAGCAGAGGTAAGTAGATAGATTGCTTCCTTAAGAGCTGATCCCGGGGGATTGAACGATGTGGCGCCACACATCTTCTCATGGCCCGAGAGGTGTCCACACATAGTAGGACTATGTTGTATTGTTTACTAGAGGGATCAGTGGTACTTAAGGAGTTAGATGTAACTCTAGGGGCAAAACAGTAAATTGGTCCAGCTGTACTTACGAGCATCTGTGAAAGGTTATCGTACTGTTGATTGGTTATATCCGATGAACACAGAAATATGTCTGTGGTAAGAAGAGTTCAGCTGTGAGTCATTAGTAGAGTGTTTGGCAGTTAACGGATGGTGGATCTCGTGGGTAAAGAGTTTAGTCAGCTATTCACGTACCGTTAGAGCTTCGAACCATAGTTCCATAAGGTCCCCTTGGTAGCTCAATGGATTCAAGTTTAGAATCAGTTTTAGGTAAGTTTGAAGTGTTCAAATTGACAAGAGGAAGTTCGATTATATATGATATGTTTGAACTGGTTAATTATATATGATATGATTGACTTTATGTATGAGATACATTAATTTGGAGGAAAAATGATATAAATATGATTTATATCTAATGGAGGAGAAAACACTATGGTTTATATGTGATATTAAACCATAGGTTAATGAATATAATATATTTATTATTTTTTAATTGGAAAATTATAGGATAATTATGTCGGTGTTTTCTCCGTAACCGTGTAATAGTGGGAGGTTTCATTCAGTTTTTGTAACTGAAGAATAAAATGAAAATCGTTTTCATTTTGCAAGATATCGGTCATTCGCTCATGCATTGTGTATATAACCTATCGCATAACAAACTAAGAGACTACACGATAGCTCAAAGTTTCTAAACAATCGTATACACGCGTGTCTCTTTCTCAACGATCGCATAGGAATTGCTAAACAATCATCTAGCTCTTTCCTAAACGATCACGCGCTCAAGCGATTTAAATGATCTCTATATGATCGTAGCCTATTTACTACAAGATTGTGTACCTTCTTCTAAACGATCAAGCATCGTCTATATGATAGACATAAACCTTCTCACTTGTTTGGTCGTGGTATACAATTTTCCTCTCCTCTTTCCCTCTACCAAATCCAACAGAGCCCACACCTCCTAGATTCTCACACCGAGAATACCGAGGGTTCTAAGTGGTGGTGTCATTCCCATTGTTGCTATGTTCGTGTGGAGGCCATTCGTGAGTAGACGATCGGGTTTTGGTGAACGATTGCTTGGATGTTCCAGCGAGAGCAAGAGAAGCAATCCCTTGGAGAGAACGAGAATTTCTGTGGAGAAGTGTTCTTCAACTAGTACGTATCTCTTCTCTTTGTTGTTTAGTTCTAAAAGCATGCCGGTAATTTGTAGTATATTGCATATCTATTTTGTTAAAATGTAAATGTGGTAATGCTGTCACAATGAGTTTGGAATCATCCACTTCCACTTAGAGGTACTCTTGTATAAGAGTTCCTTCAGACCTATCTTAGTACGTTGTGGTGGAGCAATTGGAAAATATACTGCACATCCAAAAATTCTCAGATGAGAAATATTTGGCTCATGACCATAAGCTAATTGTAATGGTGAGTTCTTATGATAAGCTACTAGCCTAATGCGTACAAGTGACGTTGTATGCAAAATAACATGTCTCTATACAGATAAAGGAAGCTTAGCTCTCATAAGTAATGGTCTTGCAATTAATTGCAAACGTTTTATAAATGATTTTGCTAAACCATTTTATGTATGAACATGAGCTACAGAATGTTCAACACTTATCCCAATTGACATACAATAATTATCAAAAGCTTGGGATGTAAATTCACCAGCATTATCAAGACGAATGGTCTTAATTATATAATCAGGAAATTGTGCTCTTAACTTAATTATTTGAGCAAGTAATCTTGTAAATGCAAGATTTCGACTTGATAATAAGCACACGTGTGACCATTTGCTGGATGCATTTATTAATACCATAAAATATCTAAATAGTCCACTTGGTGGGTTAATGGGTCCACATATATCACCATGAATTCGTTCTAAAAATGCAGGTGATTTAGTCCCCACTTTTGCTGGTGATGGTTTAATTATCAATTTTTCCTTGAGAGCAAGCATCACATGATAATTCATTAAATTGAAGAATCTCCTGGTTCTTCAATGGGTGCCCATTTGAATTTTCGATAATTCTCCTTATCATTATAGATCCTGGATGACCCAATTGGTCATGCCAAATTGTAAATATGTCTGGATTCATGAACTTCAGGTTCATTGTTGCATATGTTTCAATTACTCGTATATGAGTATAATACAATCCAGAAGATAAAACATGCAACTCTTCCAATATACTTTTTTTTCATTTGAGACAGTGGATATGATATATAGATATTTTACATTACTCTTACTATCAGTCTCAATATGATAGCCATTGTAACGTATATCTTTAAAACTTAGAAGTTTTCTCCTTGATTGACTAGAGAACAATGCATTGTCAATTGTAAATTTTGTTCCTCTAGGTAAAATAATATTTTCTTTTCCAAAACCTTCAATCAAGTATGCAAAACCTGATATTGTATTTTACTTTTGCTTTCAGCATTGTCAAATTAGAAAACTATTTTTTATTTGTAAGTATTGTATGTGTAGTTGCACTGTCTGCCAGACATAAATCTTCTTTACTCATTTTCTAGTTATCCAACATATGAAAATGATCCATGTTTCTTCATTAAAAGAAAATAATTACAATAAGAAAAATAACACTTAGAATATACAAAGGTTACTAAAAAATATGAAGATAGATAAAAGAAAACAACAACATTAAGTTTAGATATTCTTAGGACCTGTTTGGGCCCAAGATTAGAGTGAGGTGGAGTAGGCTATAATAGCCCACTCCTTGTTTGGGGATCCAACTATTTTTAATTGAAGCTCTAATCATACTATCACATTTTAACCCTAGGGTAATTGTTCCCAACCTTAACAATTCACTGTTTGCATCTCCTCTGTTCTCCATCGCATTTCTGTCTCCTTTCTTGTCTGATCATTCTCCCTCAATTTTTCTCCTTTCTTGTCCAATCGAACGCTATGCTTAAGTTTCATTCTTCCTTCTCTTTATTTCTTCGACTTCAGATCTGGTTTTGTTCTTCCTTCTTTTTATTTCTCCGGCTTCAAATCTGGTTTTAGTGCCGTCTTCCGATCTGGTTTCACATTTCTTACATGTTTTTCTTCAGATCTGGTTTTTCATTTCACAGATATATAGATTGTGTCTCTTCCCTTTGCCGCTCCAAAACATTGATTCCCTTTTCTACTTTATTTGATATTCTCACTCTGTCGAAATAGGCCTTGGAGCTTGGTAGGGGAGGTCGAGATTTGGAGCTTGGAAAAGGGGGAGGTCGAAGGTAATCTTCTTTTTCCCTTTCCCAGTCGATGATGATGATTTTTTTTTTTCAAATTTAGCTCAAAATTTTGTAAATCAATGGACAAATTATTTCATGTTCCTTATTTTGCTTCCAAATTATGCTCTTCATTATACTGATTTTTTTTGCTTTGAATTACTACTGTCTCTGTCAAATATATGTTATGTTGAATTATGCTCTTCATTATACTGAATTATTTTCTTTGAATTACTACTATCTGTGCCAAATATATATTATGTTGAATTATGCTCTTCCTTATACTTAATTATTTTGTTTTCAATTACTATTGTCTTTGTCAAATATATGTTATGTTGAATTATGCTCTTCATTATATCGAAGAATAATGGATTTTGATTAGAATGAAGAAGACTAGATTTAAATTTTGATAAAGAAGAATGGATTTCGATTAGGTTATATGATTAGGTTCTATCAAAGATATGTTATGTTCTTCATTGCTATTACTGTCTCTGTAAAAAATTTGTTTATTTCAATTTCTGTTTGTCCATTGCTTGTCCAATTTGTAACTTTTGACCTCCGTTTGACCACTGTTTATTGTATATTGATTGACAACAGTTGTTAGGTATTGTTTACTGCATTCATCATTAGCATATCCCCTATTTTTAGGATGATTTATTGTATATTGACGGATAGTAGTTGTTAGGTACTGTTTATGGTATTCATCATTGCCATATCCCTTTTTTTGGATGGTCTATTCTATATTTACTGACAGTGTTTGTTAGTTACTGTTTATTGTATTCATACAACTATATATGTGTCTCACTTCACTTCAACTTAGGCCAAACTTATTCCATCTACTTGCTTAATGCAATTGGTATGTTATTTCTCTTGTCTCCAACATTTTCTTATTCAGTGTTATTTCTCTTCTTTGCATCTTTTTAGTTTCTATTGTTGGTTTACTGCATTCATCTTGTTGGTTTCTCATTTTGTTGGTACTATTTACTGCATTCATCTTGTTGGTTATCTGAAATTCAAGTTTCAGTGAATGAATTTCATAACTCTGAGGCTGGACCCTATTCCATTTTTTGTTTTTTTGTACTTTATAATTATGCTCTCACTTGCCTTCAAGTATAAGGACAAACAAATTCCATCTACCTCATAACGCAAATGATATATCTTCTCCCACTTTATCCAATATATTTTTTTTTATTGCAGTTGTTGCTTAGTGTACTAATGTTGTTTATTGTAATTTGTTTTAGGGTTGGTCTTATAGGGATCATCTGGATTAAACACTATTTACCAACTTTCTCTTACTAAGGTGTTTACATGCATTTAAATACTTTTATTAATTGTTTCTTATTTGTTTACATGCACTTAAACACTGTTTAGCTAATGTTGTTTATTGTAATTTGTTTTTTTGCTATATTTAGATGATTGACTGTAATAATATCACGACCTAATATTTGTTGCTAGATTTGGATGATTGAATATATGTTGCTAGATTTGGATGATTGAATATATGTTACTTTTGTTAATTGTTTCTTATCTATTTTTTATTTTTATTTATTTATTTATTTTTTTGTGTCCGTTCTTTTGCAACTTTAAATTAAAAGCAAATTTTCATGACAATTAGTTAAAAAATAAAAAATTTGGGAAATTTTTGCAATATTTATTTCTAAAGCTTCTTATAATTATATTAGTAAAAAAAAAATGAATTAATATTTTGATTCATGTTATTAATAAATTGGAAACTGGAACAAGAATTAAAATGCTTGATTTTGTCGTTTCTCAAATTTCTACATGGTATTTAAAACAATCTATTATTTTCTGAATTGGTATGTATTATTATTATGAAACAAGAAAAAGTAGCAAAAACAACCATTAGAATAAGGGAGCAAAGCAGAGAAGATGAGAAAGGTGAGAATAGATTATTTTCTCAATTGGTATGTATTTCAAGAGTTTCAAATAACTACAGTGTTTTTCAACAATTTTTATCAAAGTTATTTTCTTAATTTATAAAAATGAGTTTTATCAATGTGTTGCGAAGGAGTGAGACAAATACAAACAAACAATTTCGATGGAAATTTTTGTTATTTATTTTAACATCCACAAACAACAGCTAACATTCACTCCCTTTTTTCTTTTCATAGAAAAAAAGTTATAAATGGTAAAAAATCAAAGTATCTTTATATATAGCATGATGCTCATCCATCATTTACCTTTTATGGAATGTTGTTTTTTATGTCATTGGTTGTGTAAAGACATCTATGGTATTAGGAAATAAAAACTTTTTGGAATTTGACTAAGTTTATTTTTGGAATTTGACTAAGTTTACTTAACAAAATAATATATTTTTAAAAAAAGTAATAAAAAAGTGTTGTTTTTTAAGTAATATAAAAAAAAAATAATGTTAACATGATTAAGAAATATTTTTGGAATTTGACTCAGTTTATTTTTAGTTTTGTAATTATTTTATGATCTAATTTTTTTTTTCAGGACCAGTTCCAAATTTATTAGTACATAATTGACCCAACAGAATTAGTACGATACTAACAGCATTTACAGCTTCACAACGTCAGTTATTTTCAACACTAGAGTTATTACTGAATGGCCATAGGAGGATAGAAAACACATCACACGAGAGTAGACATCGTATTAGCCAATTAGCATACTTTCGACTCATTCATGAGCCCGATTTATGTTGTCTTCAAATTACAAGAATGAATAGAAGATGTTTTTCCATTTTATGTCATTTACTTAAGACCACTGGCGAATTAGTTGGAACTGAAGTTATAGATGTGGAGAAGATGGTTGCCATGTTCTTACATATTTTAGCCCATAACATTAAGAACCAGATGGTTCAAAGAGAGTTTGTATGGGGTGAGACTGTTTCTAGGCATTTCAACACTGTTTTATTAGCAGTGTTACGATTATACGACGTGTTGTTAAGAAAACCTTTGTCGATCACAAACTCATGTACAAATCTGCGATAGAAATGGTTTGAGGTACAGTTCAAATACACCAACATTAGTTCGACGTGATTTATTTCTTAGGAGAACGTATGTGCATGAATATTTCTTATTTTGTTCGAATGCAGAATTGTCTGTGTGCATTAAATGACACGTACATCAAGGTAAATGTCAGTGCAACTAATCGCCCAAGGTATAGGACGAGGAATGGTGAAATTGCAACAAATGTACTCGGTGTGTGTGATACAAATTGCGACTTTATGTTCGTCTTATTAGGGTGTGAAGGATCCACAACTAATTCTCGAGTTCTCAAAGATGCAATATCACGACCTAATGGACTGAAGGTTCCAAAGGGTAACTAGCTACACATACCATATCTCCCTACTCATTGTATTTGTAATATAAGAATTGAAATGATTGGATGTTCAACAAGGTATTATTATCTATGTGATGCCATATACCCAAATGCGGAGGGTTTTTTGGCTCCATATAGAGACGAAAGATATCATCTTTCGGAGTGGCGTGGAAGAGGTAATGCACCAATAACTCCACAAGAATTTTTTAACATAAAGCATTCTTATGCACGGAATGTCATCAAAAGAACGTTCGGGTTATTGAAGGGTAGATGGACAATCTTGCAAGGAAAATCATACTACCCAGTGCAAATCCAATGTCGAACCATCATGGCGTGTTGCCTTCCGCACAATCTTATCAATAGGGAGATGACTAATAATGAACTGACTGAGGATTTGGATGAGGTGGATTCAAGCTTTGCTACAACTGAGGGGGATGAGATAAATTATATTGAGAGTTTAAATGAATGGACCCAATAGAGGGATGAACTGGCGCAACATATGTTTACTGAATGGGAGTTGCGTAACGTGTAGTGTCTTTATACTTTTTGTTTATTGTTGTGAAATGATTTTATTTGGAACTCTCTCATTATGTTTACTATATTTTGTGCTTAACTTTACTCATGAACTCTCTCATTAGCTTTGCTACAACTACTTGTCATTTATTGTTTAATTATATTAAAATATGTACGTGTATATACTAGAATGTCAAGTTCCTCAAGAGCTCCGAAGCACATTTGGACTAAAAAGGAAGAAGCGAAGCTGGTTGAGGGCTTGGTGGCGTTGGTCGCATCTAGTGGATGGAGATCAGACAATGGGACATTTTGACCTGGCTACTTGGCACAACTACAACGTTTGATGGCTAAGAAGTTGCCCGACTATAATATCCAAGGATCACCAACTATAGATTGTCGAGTCAAATCCCTGGAAAAAAACTTACTAAGCGATCGCAGAAATGAGAGGACCAGCTTGTAGTGGATTTGGCCGGAATGAGGAATTCCAATGCATCACTGTAGAGCACGAGTTATTTGATGGATGGGTGAAGGTACATTTTTTTCTAAATTGATTTACAAATATTGGTAACAAAATCATAACATCCACTTCACCCTTCATGCAGAGTCATCCTGCATTAAAGGAGCTTCTACACAAGTTGTTCCCATACTATGATGATCTGGCCTATATCTTTGGCAAGGATCGGGCTATGGGAGGACGGTCAGAGACCTTTATGGATGTCGGGTCTAACGTGCCAAACCATATGAATGATGAAGTTTCTATTCATAAATCACAGGATCCAAACATCCCCACGATGTCTAGTCAGGGAATGGACATGTCATAGGATGACATGCATGGAACACATACCGGTCGAAGCACTGAAGGAGGAAATGCTTCGAGAGGAAGTAAGAGGAAGTGAAGTGGGAATCAATATGAAATGGCAAAGATTGTTAGGAATGTGATGGAGTTCGCAAAGGACCAATTGAAGGCGATTGCAGAATATCCAAAAGAGAAGCGTGCAACTAAAGTCAAACTACGTGCAGAAGTCATAAACCAACTTCAAGATATTCCCGAATTACATAACCGACAGAGGATGAAACTTATGCAAATCATATTCCGCAGTGTGCAAGATACTGAGAGCTTCTTATCCATTCCCACAACCCTGAAGTTGGACCATTGCAACCTCCTCCTTGAAGAGAATGTTTGATCAACCCGTGTTTTGGACTGTTTTTCAATAATGAACAATGATTAGTTTGTTTCAATTATGCATTTAAGTTTGTAGTAGATTTGGTACCTTAAAAAAAAGGTAATATTTTAACCATGCAATCATGAGTTAGTTATTTTGTCTTAGAGATGCTTGTACCTAAAAAAAAAAGTTTTATATATGAAATACATGAATTGCATCCGAAAGTAATGCATTTTTTTCTTTTTTAGCCATGTTAACCAAGGCATCTCTCAAAATGACAAAAAAGTCATGGTTAGCTTTTAATATAAATTACAATCAAATTAATTTTGTATAAATTAGTGGAACATATAGTCTTAATTATATTTTCAAAATATGATATTTCATATGCATAATTATTAGTATTATAAAATATGGTAGTAGAAAAAGTTACACATGGTGTAAAATAATCTACATTCAAATTATAGACTGTTATAATTCAGACTATAATAACCTGCACTCCAAACATAGATTCTTATAAGACAAAATATAATACTCTGCACCCCAAATACAGACTATTATAAACCAGACTATAATAGTCTGCATCCCAAACGTAGACTATAAAAACAAGCAGTGTTATAACCCAGAGACTATAATAATCTACTCTACGCTCCAAATGCCCCCTTAAAGTCAAAATAAACACTTGATGTACCACAAACTGTGCCAATCTTCTCTTCAGGAGATTCAAAGAAGTCTGTCACATCCAAATTTGTCATATGGGATAGGTCAAATATGTCATTATCTTGGTATACAAAATTTGCTTCCACGTTTTTCTCTTTTTCTTTCAGGGAGGCTTGATAGAAGTTAACTAAGTGTTTTGACGTACGACATGTACGTGATCAATGGCCGATCATTCCACATCGGAAGCATTTATTTTCAACATTATTTGAACTTTTATCTCGTGGAACTTTTCCTTTTTTATCATCATTTTGTGTGGTTCTTTTGAAATTTAAGTGATTAGAATGACCACTACGAAAATAATAATTATTTATTTCTCTACCACGGTCTCGACCTCGACTGCGACCACGACCTCAACCACGATCATTATTAAAATTCACAGCATTCACTTCAGGGAATTGTGTTGTTCTGGTTGGTCGAGATTCATGATTTTTCATCAATAACTCGTTATTTTGTTTAGCCACGAGAAGAAACCAAATTAATTCAGAATACTGTTTAAAACCCTTCTCTCGATATTGCTGCTGCAGGAGCATATTTGAGACATGAAATTTAGAAAATATTTTCTCTAACATATAAACATCAGTAATTTTCTATCCGCATAACAACAATTTTGAATTGATTTTAAATAATGCAGAGTTGTAATCACTTACTGATTTGAAATCTTGTAGCCTCAAGTGCATCCACTAATAACAAGCTTTAGAAAGAATAACTATTTTTTTATGATCATACATTTCTTTCAAAATTTTCCATAAGATACGGAGATTTTTTATTGTAAGATACTCAATTTTCAATCCCTCGTGGGTATGATGTCAAAAGAAAATCATAGTTTTTGCTTTGTCCAAACCGGATGTTCTACTTCATTCTTTAATAGTCTCCCCAAGATTCATGGCATCTAGGTGGATTTCGACATCAAGTACCCATGATAAATAATTATTGCCGTTAATATCAAGGGCGACAAATTCTAATTTTGTGCGATTTGTCATGGCAACACTATCATAAAATATTGTACTTACGTTAGAAATTTAATAAATATTGAATATTCAAAATAACATTAAATTTATTAATTATAACGAAGAGGGAAAGAATGACATAACTTTAGGACCTACCTTTAGCAGGAAAAATGACAGGAGCTCGTGCTGATAACATGTTGTGAAATGGAGGAGCACAATGGGAACACAGATATGAAGAAAATATAATATAATAATATATTTATATAATAATAATAAACAAACAAAATAACTAAAAACATAAAATAACTAAAATTATAAAATTGGATAATATGTAAATCGAAGTGGAATTCTCACAAATGTATATGTCTCTACAAAATCTACAAATGACCACTTATTTATAGGGGATTTTGGAAGTAGGAAGTGACACACTTGGACACTATGCATAGGTGGTTGAATGATATACCAACACATGTGATAATGAGAACATTACACTTGGCATTGGACACTAAGCATTAATGGACATCTATTATTTTTATATAATATTTATAATATATTAAAATTTGTTGCTATATTTGCAATTAAAAAAATTGTTAAATTTAAAAATATTCTTTATGTTTTTTCCATCCATAACAATTTTCCTTTTAAAAACAGTGGATAATCTTTTAAAAACTTTTTTACAAAAGAAAATTCATTTAGCTATTTTTCAAAACCATCCTTCAAATTTAGCTCTTGTTGTCCCTATAAAATATGTTTGGAAGGTTTAATACTCAAAGGTGGAAGAACAAATTATTCTATCATACATTTAATTCAAACGTCTATGCCCAACCTAAATATGTTTATTATTAATTCAAAAAATAATAAAAAATTATTCTATTGTACATTCTTATCTTTAAAAAATTATGTTTTCTAACTTTATATTGGTAGCCAAAAAGAAATTCTCACTTATTACGTTAATAATAGTTAGATATAGCTCCAAACATCTCCACACCTTTTTACTACCTCAAAATTTAGTTTTATCAACAAGTTTATGGCCTGAAGGTGGACCTATGCCCAACCTTGACTTGATCTTGATTGGGTCGATACGACCCAACTCATCTATTTGTTAGATTGAATATGAATCACTTTTTTTTAGGATAAGTCTGACTTGTTTGACCCATATTTAGATTGATATATTGAATAAACTCAATACACTTGTCATTGGGTCAACCTAAATATGCATGTATATATTTAATTTGTTATACACTATATTTTTATTTGTTTAAAAGTGATTTTTTAAAGAAAATATTATTTTCTTAAAACTTATTTTTATAAGTTAAATATCATATGTTTCAGTTAATTCAAATTTTAAAAAATGAGAATGTTAGGTTTAGAATTTGATTAAAAATTGAAATATTTAGTTAAACATTACGAAAATCATGGTGAAAGAATAAGAAGAAAATGAACACAATTTTTAAAAACTAAAATATAAAACAAAAGTGTACCATGAAAGCACCAAATTTGCATTTAATTAAAAGAAGTTACCGATAGTTTAATTGTAAAAACTAGAAAGGACGTTTAATTGTCATATTTTTAGTGATAACAAATTCACAAATATTATAGACTTTTTTTCCCTAACATGTGGAGTAGGTAAATCGAACCAACTTCAAGATTTGATGACACATATCCTATATTAATTCAACTTTCCTTATTTTGACTATAGATATTATAGATTATCTAAATAATATATGAAGAAACCAAACATAGGATAAAAAATGGCTAAGATAAAAAAACATCTACTAACCAAAATAAATACTATCATAAATTAAACAAAAAAATTCTCTCATTCATTAAGAAAAAGGTTGTAAGCTCATGAGACAATACCAAAATACCGACTCTTAAAACATTAACTTTCATTTGGTAATCATTTTATTTTTTGTTTTTATTTTTATTTTTGAAAATTAAGTCTATGGACACTATTCCTACCTTTAAATTTCTTCATGTATTATTTACTTTTCACCACTGATTTAAAAAATCAAGCCAAATTTTGAGAATTAAAAAAGTAGCTTTTAAAAAGTTGTTTTGATTTTTAAAATTTGACTAAAAATTTAATAATTATAATTAAGAAAAATGTAAATTATGATAAAAAATGTAAAAATAAAATAATTATTCAACCTGACGTAAATGATCCAGAGAGCAAAAAAAGCGAAAAATAACTTAGTAGTATTTTCTAATACAAGAATAATAATAAAACTCAAATAAGTAGGCAAAAACACAAAATAAGAAGAACCCTCAAGAATGACAGTACGCAACGTGTCACCGTCCAAAAAATGACCACTAAAGAAACATTTATTTGAAAGAAAGGTGACCGACGGGTAACGGCATCACATCCTTTCTTCCAATTCAAGAAACTCTCTTCCATTTCCCGAGGGACGAGGAGTGTACACTGGAGAAAAAAAATGGCGTCCACAAGATTAAATCATCACCTGAAATTGAATCATTGAGCTTATCCCATTTCCAATTTCATCACTGCAGTTCCGGTTTCAACGATGGCGTTCCGATTAGGAGCTTGTTCACGCGCCACCGTCGCCTCTCGTTTTCCCCAACTCAATCACAACAACTTTCTCATTCTCCCTCTCGAACGAGAAATTGAGATTCGGCGGGTGAGAGGCACGAGGAGACTGAGAATTAGGGTTTCGGATGGAGGCGAATCGTATCTCGGGATGTGGAAGAACGCGGTGGAGCGTCAGCGGAAAGCCATTGAGTTTCAGAAAGTTGTGGAAAATACTGTTGGAAATGACGATCGCAATGGCGGTGATCGAAGTGCTGGTCAGTTGGAGAAGAAGAGCGAGGAGTTCAGTAAGATTCTTCAGGTCCCGAACGAGGAGAGGGATCGGATTCAGCGGATGCAGGTCATTCATCGAGCTGCTGCCGCCATTGCCGCTGCTCGTGCACTTGTTGGTGAGACTGGAATGGTAGCTGTGGGAGACTCGAGTTCGCGTGATTCGAATATTTCTCCGAATTTGAATAGTAGTAATGACGGTGGACTGCTCGATCGTGAAGAAGGTATGATCAGCATTATTGAATCTTGAAGAATCGATTTTCTTTGTTGACTGGAAAAGCCTTAAAGTTTTATTAGTATGAGAAGTTATAAATTATTGGCTCTTTCTTTACTGTATTTGACTCTCTTTCAAGGTTGATCTTTGAATATTACTAGTAGTTAACATATTTCCGTTTGGCTTGCTACCTAATGAATGTAATTTCATTTTTGACTAGGCATATCTTCTCTGAGTTTCAAGTTCAAAAAATTGATTAATAAATATAGATATGTATCAATATCCTAATAATTTAAATCGCAGTGTTGACTAACATGATTAGAAAAGAATAAGAAAAGAATAAAGACCTAGTGTTAGTGTGGTTCAGTTTGACAGCCGATTTTTATGTAGTTTTTCTGGTTCTCTTACTAACTCTTTCTTTTTCTATATTTGTTAATTTCTTTATTGTTTATGATTCATCTAGAATTATCTGAATTTCAAACTGAGAACACCTTGCTACCTGAGTCTGAAACTTCACAAACTGGGACCCCTGGTCCAGATTTCTGGTCTTGGACACCCCCTCCAGATAATGATGGGAATGGTAATGCTTCCAATGAGCTGCGACCAATTGGGAAATCACAGGCATATCCAATGTTATCCAATTTTGTTGAGGAGAAAGAGCCACCGATTGGCTTTCTCTCAATTCCGTTTCAGAGTGAAATATCTGAAAACGTCAAATCTCTTCTACCACCCTTTCAGTCATTGGTGGGTATTGAAAAATTAGAATCATCAGAAACCAGAACAGAGACACATTCCTTGGAAGAAGATGAAAATGTTGGGATAGAGTTTTCGGTATTTGCAGCAGAAGCATCACAGGCCCTTAATAGTACAGATAAGGAATCAACAAAAGGAATAGATCCAGATGGGTCACGATGGTGGAAGGAGACGGGAGTTGAGCGGAGACCTGATGGTGTGATTTGCAAGTGGACAATAACGAGGGGAGTTAGTGCAGACCTAGCCACTGAGTGGCAGAACAAATATTGGGAAGCTGCTGATGAGTTTGGCTATAAGGAACTTGGTTCAGAGAAATCTGGTCGTGATGCCTACGGAAATGTTTGGCGTGAATATTGGAGAGAATCTATGCGGCAGGTCAGTTTGGATTGTGCTGATATGCTTGCTTCTATCACATTATCCTTGTAAAATATTTGCTTTATGCAAGCAGTTAAAGTCTCAATAGTTTGTTTTGCCATCTGCAAAAAGATCGATTTTGATTGCAATATCCTGTTAAAATTATTTGTTTTATGCACTCACTTAATGTTCTTAATGGACAGCTCACATCCATCTACTAAGTTGATACCTTTGAAATTCAAGTTATACTTATACCACCTATTGGAGATTGCGAGAAGATGGAAATGCCTCTGAGTGTGTAATGTACAATGTGTCAGTTGATATCTAACAGATTCTATTGTGTCGTACTCTCTGATATTTTTAAAGGATTTACTTATGTTTACATGTCTGGAAATGATGTGAGATCCATCTATATAGTGAATTCTGGAAATTACTTTATTTCTTCCTCTAATTCATTCTCTCAACTCCCCGCAGCTAACCCTTGGTTCCTAATATCAATCATTACAGCAAAAAATCTTTTTTATGACCTTAACTGAAGTTACTGAACTAACTGTCTTTCAGGAACAAGGTCTTGTTCATCTGGAAAAAACTGCAGACAAGTGGGGGATAAATGGAAGTGGCACGGAGTGGCAAGAGAAATGGTGGGAATACTATAATACCTCTGGCCAAGCTGAAAAGAATGCTCATAAATGGTGTAAAATTGATCCGAACACATACGTTGATCCCGGTCATGCTCATATCTGGCATGAAAGGTATCAATTTCTTTCAAATGTCAGAGATGTTAATCAACTATTATTCTTGTTGTTCTCTTGACTTGGTCTTATATGATGCATTCTCAATCCGCTGATTCCCTTTTTCAAGATTTTGTACATTTAATTTGATGACAAGTTTCTCAAGAAATTGTCCATTTCGATCTACTTTCCTCTTGCAGATGGGGTGAAAAGTATGATGGACAAGGTGGCAGCATTAAGTACACAGATAAATGGGCTGAACGATGTGAAGGTGATGGATGGACGAAGTGGGGCGACAAATGGGATGAAAACTTTGATCCGAATGGTCATGGTGTCAAACAGGGGGAAACTTGGTGGGAAGGTAAACATGGAGAACGGTGGAACCGTACATGGGGCGAGGGCCACAATGGTTCGGGCTGGGTTCACAAGTATGGAAAGAGCAGCAGTGGGGAGCATTGGGACACACATGCTCAGCAGGAAACCTGGTATGAGAGATTCCCACACTTTGGCTTTTATCACTGCTTCAACAATTCAGTCCAGCTCCGGGAAGTTCAGCCACCATCTGAGACGGCTTTGTAAGTCTTCTCTTTCTTACTGCCAAGTGATTATAAAAGCTTGTAGTGTAGGCCATTTTGAAGAAAATAGAATGCTTGATCAGGATTGATACCGTTTTCCTGGCATTGTACATGTAATAAAGAAAACTGCACAACATATTCCTAGTCCACGGTGATATTAGGAAACCTTTTAAGTCAATAAATTAGCTTGCTTTCTTTATTTTCTGAGATGATTTTAGATAGCTGCTAATATTGAAAAGATAAATATCCCAAACCCTGCATTACTTCCCTCCACCACCGCCAAAAGAAGCAAGAAAGAGACAACTGCACTTTCTTCTTCTGTCTTGGAACAATGCTATTAATGGCCGTGGGAGTCATCACAACTGCAGTTGGAACCTATAGTTATATTAAAATAAAAGTTTATTTAGACTAGACGCTCTGTATGACTTAGACTGTTCAGGTTGTGGTTGTGATTACTTGTGCTGGAGCATTGACTACTTGTTCAAATGTGAGCTCACATCAAAGCTCAACCTTGAAACTTTCTTCCCAAGTTTCCTGACCCTTATTTTCTGAATATTAGACTTTGGACCTGGTTAGTTTACCATTTTATGTCTAAATGGACCATTTCCCCCCTTCTGTTCCGAGTACTATGAAAGTACATTTTGGAAATATAAATTTGGTTAATCAAGAATGTGAAAGGTACAAACCCATGTGTGGATTTAGTGCTCTGTAAGGATCATAGGTATATAAAGGACTTAGAGAGAATGAGTTCAAGTCATGTTGGTCATCGACCCAAAATTCAAAATTTCATATACAACCAGTTTTCGTCAAACGGTTGTCTCTTTGTCTCTTGAAGATAGTCGAGACGTGCGAAGTTGGCCAAACAAAAACCGGCTTTAATTGAACTTCATTGATATGAATTACCGGCTTTAAGAAACAAACAGCAAATTGATTGGGGATCTTATAAGCAAGGGCAACAACGGGAGATGGATTTAAAGTCAAATATTACCATCTTAGGTACTTTACATTCCAAAAGGAAAGATCCATAGTGAAGCACCTACCAACCATTTTCTCTTTTGGGTTGTAGAATAGTGATTGCACGATAAGAATATACAAATCTCTTGTATAATTTTTATATCATTTTTGAACTCTAGTATATATGTTTTCTAGTAATAATTGATTTCAAAGTTCGATCGATTTTCATTGTCTCGATGTGTTCCAAACACATGGCATCTCCATGTTCTAATTCATTGAAATGCACATCCCCAACTTGAAAAATGGTATTATTTAACCCTTATGTTCCACCACAACATGAAAGACACTTGAAATTTTAATGTAAAAGGTCGAGACACCAACTCTCTAGCCCTTCATGCTCCACCAACAAAGCACACACAATTTTGGAAGGAATAATTTCTGGATTTGGGCTATCTAACTCAATCATCTCGATTATTGGACATCGGGTGGTTTTATAAGCTGTACCTAATTAAAAATTGTCAATTTAAAGAATATTTTTTCAAGTGTGAAGGAAGGGAGAGTATGAAACTTAGGCTACACCTAAGTATTGATTCATATTTGTCTTCTCTATTTTTTTTTCTTTGCTTGATAAAGAAAACAAAATAAAAACCAACCATCCACCCAAAATTTTGAATTCGACGTTAAAGTATGAATTAAATGAACTTTTATGAATTGAGGTTTTTTTTTTTCTTTAGTTGTTTGAACAAAAAAAAAAAGCAAAAAAATACAATCGGCCAAGATTGTCAAATCAAACATGTACGATGAGAAATTAGAACGTAGGAACCGCGTAGCAGTTAAGTACATTTTGTCTTGTCTACTATTTTCAAAAGTGTTGGCCCCATCAATTTTTATGTTATGATTTGTGTTTTCTTTTTGAAATAAAATTTCTATGTCATGATTATGACCTATGATTATCAAACTTTGATTGCCTTTGCGAACAAGTGTCTTATTTATTATTATTTTTTTAAAAATTCTCCAAACAAGGACGGTAATTCGAATAACAAACTTTTTTTTATCATCAACTCATATTACTTATTTGGACGTTCATTAGATTTTTATTCATGAATTTTGCATGACATTTTATCTCGAGTACTATTTTGGTCCATATACTTTAGATTTAATTCGATTTTAGTATATACACTTTCAAATATATTTTTAATAAATCTTAAATTTAATCATAAGAAGCTAATTTTATCAAAATTAATCACTATTAATAGTAATTTTCACGCAATAAAAGATTATATACGAATGAGATAACTAAAACAAAATGAATTTTAAAATACAACCCCTCAACTTTGTAACGTTTTACATATATGTATGTTGATTTTTCTAAAATATAAAAAAATTGTATGTGTATTTAATGTTATATTATTTTGTTTCATAAAAAAACCAATGGCTAGATTCGGGAAAATTGCACTTTTCCATTTTAATTTTGAACTTAATCTAATAGACTAATAGTTATAATATGTATACCTACGTATAAATCAATTACATACCAAATAAAATTACATTTTACTTAAGTTTCTAATTTCTAATTTTTTTTAAAAAAATCTATAATATTTTAGTTTTCGTACGTTAGAAATAGGTAAGAAAATTTAATTCTTTTTTAATCTTCTCTCATATAAATAAAATGTAGATTTTTTTTTAATCTGTATAAAACTTTTTTTTATGAAAACTGACTAAATGATTTTTAAGCGAATAATTCTATAAAAAATTATAATAATTTTGCAATTAGTGTTACTTAATCTAGATATCATGTATCAATGCATATCATATATCGATGCATTTAAAATTACATTTATGTGAAGGTCTCTTGTTAAAAATTTAGCCTCTCAATTTTGAAAATTGTTACTAATAAATTCTTAAACTTTCAATTTTGATTCTAATTCCTAAGAATGTCTAATAAATCTATATATTATGATTTTATATCTAATAGATCTTATAAATAATTCTTTTTGAGCTCTTACAATTTTAATCAAGAAACTCACAAATTCTTTTTGAATTCTGTTGAAAATGATTGAGAAGAAAGACGCTAGAATCTCAAAGATGAAGATTTTTCATGGAACTCCACAAAAGTTAGAAGCTAATTAAAAATGATTTCTTTAAGTATATTCTTAATATCATGAAAGTATCAGCGTGGAATTTGGGGCATGAATCTTTCTTTTATTCTAAACTTTAACTTCTATGAAATTGCTCAAGCGTTGACCTAACTTAAATTCAATGGAATTGGGTATTACAATTTTTTTTTTTTTATAACTTCATTCTTAATATTCAAAATAAAATTTGTTTCAAAAGAGAAATTGCCACCATAATCCCCACAAATATGGGTACGAGTCTCATTTTCATTGAATATATGCTCAATAAAATATATTTTTTAATAAAAAAAGTCTATTCTATTAAGAACAACATATGCCTACATGAAACTCCTACTTACTTTCCAATGTAATACATTATTTCATTGGTTAAACAAATTTAATATGAAGTGTTTTTTTTTTTTAATAATTTAATCCGATGTGAGTTTGAGATTTGAATATTTGATTTTTTTTTATGTGATGTAACGTCTTTAGTTAGTTGGACTAATATTAAATGGGTACAATCTACTTCTTTATTAAATTAGATAGAAATAACAGAAGAAAAAAGTAAGTAGGAATTTACATGTAATAATGTAAAGAATGAGTAATTATAAAAAATAACACAAAAAAGCTTTCATTCTTTTACAAATAATATCATTTTGACCTATTGTTTTAATGACTCGTCTCGGTGTGTCTCGACCAAGAGCAACCAAAATAAAAACTTCTTCTTTAATAGTATATTTGAATAGTCAAGCTTTTTGGAACCTCGACCTAGACGCTGATGGGATTGAATAAAATGGGGAGAAAAAAGAGGTAAAAGTTTTGGTCAATTGTTCTTGTATTCTCTATGTTCAAGTTATCTTGGAGAAGGGATGACTTACTCTCTTCTATTTTCTTTTTTCTCTAATTTGGTTTCTATTCATTTATGCTAGATTTTCTTATTTTAAATTTTGAAAAAAAGTTTACACATTTACCTTTTGGCCAAAAGGAAAAAAAAAGTCTCAATGACTTTCGAATTCACCGAGAAAATCAAAACAATAAACTCTTAAAAACTTCAACTCCACAAATTTGATCTTGGTCTTCATCCTGGTTGGTCATTGTCCTAATTAGAATTTTCACGAAGCATAAAATTGATGGTTCGATTGTGTCATATTTAAAAATTTTGTTTTAGTCTTGGTATCGATCCAGGGCCATATAATATCAAAATATACTATAAAAATAATTGACTAATCAGAATGCTATACGTGAAAGATGAAAACTTTTTGGTACTATTTCTGACTATCAACCCAAAAGAAGAATCCATCCTATTAAATTCCTCTCAAGTGAAAAGATTCTAATGACACTCACTTTGGTCGGTCACAAACCTTTACTTGACTCTTGGACATTATAACATTTTTATATTTAAGTCTTTGGAAAAATAGTTTTAATAACTTGGGGTCGAAGTTTCCCAAAAAAAAAAAAAAATAAAATAAAAAAAAATAAATAAAGGAGAGAGGCCTGTGGTTGTTGTGGCTTGGCTTCTATATATATGCTCACGGAGTCCCACAAAGACCTCTCCCCGCTCTCTCTCTCTCTCTCCTTCTCTCTCTCTCTAGCTCTCTGTTTTTTCTTTGAAGGTGTTGTGTTAGTTTCCATGGAGATGGGGGAAGGTCTGACTAAAGAACAAATGGATCAGCTTATAGAAGCTTTTCTTTTCTTTGACAAAAACAGAGATGGTGGGTCATTTTCTTTCCTTTTCTGGTTGAATTCTATTTGAAAAGTTCGATTTATGTCTTTATTTTTGGATTTGAATAAGCAGGTTGCATCACCCTTGATGAACTAAGAACCGAGATCAGAAACTTGGGTCAAAATCCAACAGAGGAAGAACTCAAGCAAATGATCAGTGAAGTAGATGCAGATGGGAATGGAAAAATTGATTTTTGGGAATTCCAAAAATTGATGTCCAAAATCATGGAGGTTTCTCATTTCATTTCATTTCTTTTCATCCCCCATGATTTTGAGTCTTTTTATTCTTCTAACATTTGAGATGCCATTTTCTGTCTGTCCTGATTTTAGGAAGAAACAGAGGAGAAACTCAAAGAGGCCTTCAAGGTGTTTGATAAAAACCAAGATGGATATATATCAGCAAATGAGGTATAAAAGTACAAAGATCTGATTCTTTAATAAACAAAGGCAAAAATCTTTTCAAATTTTTGAGCAAACCCATTAAAGAATGTCATCCTAACGAGCACAGATACAACACCACGTTAACATGGTGACATGTCATTTTTTTTAAAAGAAAATTTAGGACACAGACATACCAAAGACACGTTTATTAAAACATACATTTTTAAATGGAAGGAAATTCAAAGTTAATGAATTTATTTATTTCTACGCTTAAAAAATTAATTCGATATATTTCGCTCTCAAATTTTATTATTTTTGTCATATATATGTTGACTTAGTATAGGTAAGAAGTGTATGATGCATGTCTACCGAATGTTGTTCTTCTTTGGACTTAATACAACTAGTGTCTAACATATTTATTATACTAACAAGTGTCTGATACGTGTTCATTAAATGTCAGAGTGTCCAAGCGTCAGACATGGAAACATTAGCCAAACTAAAATGTTTGTGCTTCTTAGATGTCATCTATATCATGATTTATTTCTTGTTATTTTGCAGTTGAGCCATGTCTGTTTGATGCTTAATTTGGGGGAGAAGTTAACAGATGAGGAAGTTCTGCAGATGATCAGAGACGCTGATTTGGATGGAGATGGCCAGGTCGACTACCATGAGTTTGTGAATATGATGATGACTCAGGATGTGTCACAAATCCTACCAAAAAGAGGCTTTTTTTAATGATATGATTATACAACCAAAAAGAAACAAAACTAGATTGAGTGAATGACAAGAAAGATAACCCTTGTTTGATTTGTTCATATCTCCATTATTTTATTGTATTATCAGTGTTTGACTTCATGTCAAGTTGGAAGTCTAGAGGAAATTATGGTTTAAATACAAAGAAATGATATTGATGTATCCTATATTTTAATATGGTCTGGAAGCAAAGGAAAACAAAATAGCTTTAGTATGATGTGCAACAAGGACGATGTGAAATTTGAGATATTTTAAGAAATTTCTCTGATGTCAATGCAAATGTCGATGACGATGCCGATTTCAATGTGTATACCTTTTCAACTTGAGCTCAAAAGCCGCAGTCTGTGGTTGGTGTCTGATCATTCTTCCAAACAAAACAAGAAAGGTTGTCCGAATCTGTCAACTTCATTTCATTTTCTTGGTAGTTGGTAGTTACCAGTTTTCTTTGTAAAGACAAATACAAGTTTCATTTACAGACAAAGTTGCTTTCTTTCACATAAACTATCTTCATCCTGTTCAGAATATGATGCTAATTTCTGAACAATAGCAGTATTCCGCTTGAGTCTTGTTATGACGAGGCAATGTCGAAGTTCGATTTGATTCTTCGGTTTTTCCTTCTATATGAACATGAAAGCCAACGCCTAAAGATTTCTGCATTTCTGAGTTATATATACATACAACACTGAGTTCAATTACAGAATTTTTGGAGAGACCCGTTTTCCCTTATGAACCTGTTAATCCTGTTCACAAAAGAGAGTTCTACTCCACCAGAAAGAAAATTTCTGACTTTACCAAGCTAATGATTCACTTCATTAAGTAAAAATTATAGTCCCACAGTTATATTACATAAAAATGAAAATCCACTAACCAACTTCAAGAAAAGCATCACACATTTATATGTTACAACTTTTCCATATGCACACATGTTACAGGGGTAAGCCACTTCCTTAAATGACTTTATTCAGCTCAAGACACTTGACAGAATGTCAATTTTATATTACAAACAAGAGATAAAGTGTTTTGGTTGAAATCCATTTCTATGATGTATAAGATTTAAGCTGCTACAGCTTCAGGTTTGGGGATCCTCCCATTGTCTGCTGGAACCAAACTTTCGTAGTATTCGACCAATACGTTCCAGCCACCGGGACACATAAATCCATCTGGAGGGTTCTCCTTATTCCTTGCAAGATTTCGCATCTAACAAATAACAAGAAAAGACACCATCTCAGAATGTTTCAGTTTTTTCTTCAATGAAGGCTAGATTTCTAGTGAGGAGGAAAAAAATCTTTATTCTCCCTTTCTTTGTTTTATAGTTTTAGAGACAAAAGACAGTTATTTCCTGCTGGAAAAGATATGAAATGGCATCGATTCTCTCGAATTGCGGAGGTTGGTATGAGAAAGTACCTTGGTGCCTGATATGAAAAGAAAATCCTGAGGTCTTGAGGGATCAAAAAAGGCCATTTTACCTTGAGTTTTGTCATATGCAGCAACCTGCATTATAGTTGGAAGTTGGAACCAATAAGAAAGGAAAAGTAGAAATATGAAGTAATTGTGACAGAAAAGTTGGAAGTTCATATCAGTAACCTTGAAAGGAAGGATGTTTAAGCGCTCTAAACCAGGTGCCAGGCTCAATACTTTCTTCCCATGGTCAGCATCATATAGATCCCTTTTCTCAGTTGGATGGCCCATGCCTGCAGGATCTCGACCAACAATGTAAAAGTTAGCCCCTGCATTAATCCTTGCCTTTGCGTGCCACTGCACCTCGGTTGGACCGGCATAGTGCATCGGCGAAGGGAAAATGGAGATGACGGTTGTCTTGGGATCAAGAACGCCACCCTCAAGAACCTAATGAAGTGAATTTCAAGAGTTGAGTTAGTTGCATTGTGGTTAATATTTGAGGAAAATGGAAATATGATATAAAGTGGGTGGCTTAGCTAGGAACCTTTTGATGTTGTTTGATCCTCCAGTGAAGAGGAACATCATCAGCCTTGGTGTAGCCACCCAGTGGATTAAGCAAGAGGATGGGGTTGTTGTAGCCCATATTAAGAAGGCGACGACGAGTATCGGTCATGAGCAGAGCATGACCGTTATGCACTGGATTGCGTAGCTGGAAAGCAAACACTGCGTCGGCATTGCGGCTGGTGAACTCGTTGCGAAGTTGTGCAGGTGATAATCGAAAACGATCAAGGCCATCGTGGTACTTGATTGGTTCTATGACCTCTAGATCACCTCCTATCAGCCAGTTTCCAGCATTCTTAATAGCCTCATCAACATAAGGCAGCCCTGAAGCTGTTGTTCCCCATGTTCTTGCAATCCTTTCTTCCTTGGGGTGCTTGTAAATCTCAATACTGATTCAATCCAACAAAAACCATCAGACAAACTACTTCTCCTATGGATTTCTATTACAACATCTATGTAATTTAATTATAAGAACAAGGGTCGAAAGTTGGTTCGATTTTGTTTGTTTTGGGATCAATCAAGAATCAAATCAAACCAACCGATTTTATAAAGAAAAGATTCAAACCGATGTCTAATAAAGAACTTTTGAACATATTTCAATTGATTATGACGTTACTATAATCTAAACTAGGTGTTTTGAACTTACACCAATATATTGTATCCTTTTCAAAAAAAGGAAAAAAGGAATTCCACCAATATATGAGGTTGAAGTCAAGGGAAGAAAAAAGGCTGTAGTATACATATTATTACAATTCTACATACTTTTATGTTCGTACTTAATTTCTAATATACTTACATGATAATTATTAGATTTTTATACATTTTAAATTATAAATTTTATTCTGTTAATCATTAAAAAATAGGAGAAAAGATTAATGATACCTGTTTGAGAAACATTAATTAAAAAAACAACTTGAAATTAATTTTGAAATGGTGGGAGAAAAAGATGATAAATATGAGGGAAAGTAATATTCTATTCTCAAAGTTTTAACTATGGTTCTATTCTATTTCAAGATTTTACGATTTTACTCCTAAAGTTAGAGTTTAGTTTTCATTTGATCTCTGTATTTCAAAATGTTGCATTTCTATCATTGAGTATAGAATTTAATTCTCAATTGATCCCTAACTTTCTAGATTTTACACTTTAACTTTTGAATTTTTACTTATACTCTCTTTTGGTCATTGGTGTAACTTTTAATTAATTAGTCCAAAATAATTAGGGTTGTTTTTAAATATAGAAAAATTAACGGAAATATTTACAAAATATGACAAAATTTTAGAACTATTAATGATAGACACTGATCTATAAGTGATATTGATAGACACGGATAGAAGTCTATCAATGTCTATCAGCGTCTATCATTGATAATTAAACATTTTTACTATATCTTGTAAATATTTTCAATAGTTTTATCATTTGAAATAATTTTCCAAATAATTATGATGTGAATTTTTTAATAATTTTATTAGGGATGAAAAATTAATGAAAATTATTTATGTTATTTAAAAATAGTTAATAAAAAATTAACTCAAATGCTAATATTAGGTATTAATGAAAATTCAAGAGTAAAAGTGTAAAGTCTTGAAATTTATAGACCAAATAAAAACTAAATTCAAAATTCAAGGATAAAATGTTATATTTTGAAACTAAAAGTTTAAATAAAAATTAAACTCAAAATGATTTAAAACCTAACAACTAAATAAAAATCATACTCAAAATTTAGGGAACATAAATTTATTTTACTTTTTTCCTTTTTTGAGCATACCTAAATTCTTTCTTAAAGCTCATTTGTTTCATTGATATTGTCATGAGATTTTAGACTGACATTTAATATATGTGTTTGTATTATAGGATTTCATTTTTTAATATCCACGATATTATTATCCTGAGAATTTTAAAACCTATATTACAATGGGTTTTTAGTACCCTCCATACTTGTGGAATTTTTATACCTGAGAGATGAATAAAGTATGATTAATTAATAAATTAATATCAATTAATTATAAATATTAATTTTAATTAATTATTAAATATAAATATATTATTTAAACTTAATAAGTTTCAAATAGTACATTTATCATTTATCATTAATATTTTATGTATCTTAACTATTCAATATAAATTTTATCATTAATTATTTATATTCTACTTAATTAATATTTATTA
This sequence comes from Benincasa hispida, assembly GCF_009727055.1. Taxonomy (NCBI): domain Eukaryota; kingdom Viridiplantae; phylum Streptophyta; class Magnoliopsida; order Cucurbitales; family Cucurbitaceae; genus Benincasa; species Benincasa hispida. Next base: position 71,844,720 of record NC_052360.1, on the reverse strand, counting down.
ATTAAATAAAATAATTTAAATAATATTTAATTAAAAAGATTAAGATGTTTTAAGTGATTAAATAATTAATCATATAACAATATATTAAATAATTAAATTTAATTATGACTATTTACATTTGATTAGATAATTATTTAGTTTTAGTTTCTATCTACAAAATTTACCATTCATTTAACTTACATACATTAATCATTGGAAAATTCTTATAAATGGAAAAGATATGAAACTATTTACACATAGCAATAGTTTATTATATATGTAAATAGTTTAGCTCATTTTCTAAATTCAAACACAGATATTAATTATCTTAGATATATAAATTTCAGATATTTATTCATGTCATGACACAATATCTGCAATCCGAACCGCCTCTATTTTTTTAATTTTTTTTTTATTAAAAGCTTTATATTGCCTTAGCTATGAAAGATGAACAAACAATACACGTGTCAGCTGCACTTCTATTCCTATGGCTATGGATCCATTTTATGAGAGTCACATCAGTTCATTCGAAATTTACCACCGATCAAGGTTTGAAATATCGATGTCGATAAAAATATTAAGATCATGCCTTTATGAAAATATCGATAAAAATTTTGAGAAACTTTATGGAAATTGATGAAAATTGATGAAAAATGTTATAATTAGATAAGAAAACTTTAATTGTGATTGAATTAGATTATAACGGATCATTTTTAATCATCATTTCTATAAAGTATGCCAATACTTGGGTGTATATAGTAAAATAGTTGTGCAAATATCTCGCGTATATTGTAAAATACTCGTGCAAATGTCGATGCGAGAGTAGAAATTTTAAAAAGACATTGAAAAATAATTACAAAATAATATCAGATATTGAAAATTAATTACAAAATTAAACAACATATATAAAATAATTATAAATTGTTTGTTATAAAATGGGATACAAACAAAAAAAATCATAACAATAAACTAACATAACATAACATAGTAAGGATAGAAAAATCATAACATTAAACATAAGAGAGATGTAAAAAGCATAACAATAAACAAAACACAACGTAATGGAAAGAAATAAGAAAAAGAAAAGTGTAGATAGAGATTGAGAGAAAATGAGAAAAATATTAGAGAACTCACTTCAATTCAAGATTGAGGTGAAATGTATGAAAGTTAAATGAAAAAGATTTGAATGAAAATATGTAATTTCTTGAAAATAAAAAAAATTTATGATAAAAGAGAAAAAACTTTCACTGAACTAGCATAGTCAATTGTTAAAAAAAAATTTCGAAAAATTTCGATGAAAATATTGAAATATCGATAAAAATTTAGAAATTTCAAGAAACTAGGAGAAAATTGAAATTTCCTCGTACTGAAATTTCGAGTCTGTTAAAATTTCAATTTTCAGATTTCGATCGCAATTTTAAACTATACTCTAGACGAACATATATACAAATATAAGAAAATATACCACAGCCCTAAATTTATATATAATATAAAAAGATTTAAATATAATATAAAATAGGGTACAATACCTTTTTTTTGTCCATTGTTTTAGAGGAAGTTTTCATTTAGTTTTTAAGTTTTAAAATGTTACACTCTTATCCATGAGTTTTGAGTTTAATTTCTATTTTATCCCTAAATTTCAAAATGTTATATTTTTATTTATGGATTTTAAGTTTTGTTTCAATTTGGTTTTTGTGGCTTCAAGATTTATACTTCTAACCTTTTTTTTCCAATTAAATACTCATTTTAGTCCTTTGTGTTAATGTCTCATAGTTAATTTAGAAGAATTAAATTAAATTTCACCAATTTTTCACCACAAATAAAATTAATTTAAAAGTCCACATCATAATTATTTAAAATTAATTAACTAAAAGTTAACGTCAAATACCAAAGTGACCATTAATAACAACTTGAAGATAAAAGTGTGAAATACCGAAATCTAAAGACCAAATGAAAACTAAACTCAAAATTCAATGGTAAAAGTATAACATTTTGAAGCATATGAGCTAAATAAAAATTAAACTCAACACCCATGAAAAATTAAACACAACACATGAGTAAAAGTATGATATTTTGAAACTTATCCTTTGTTTGAATTCAAGAAAGTTTAAGAAATAATTTTAAATTATGAGATTTGAAATCCGAGAAATGAATTTAAATTGATTACTTTGTTTGGAACGAGAAAAGTTTAAAATGAATTATTAAAATTAAGGGTTTGGAGGGTAACTGAATGAGACAAGAAAGTTAAGAATTTACTAATTCAAGTTTTTAACTATGATATTTTAATTGAAAGTTAGAATCTGACATAGTTAATTAATACCTCGTTTAATAATCATTTGAATTTTTATTTTTGTTTTTGAAAATTAAGCTTATATACACTTCTTCTAACTTCAAATTTGTTCATCTACTTTTTACTAATGATTTAAAAAAAGTAGCTTTTAACTATATATATATATATTTTAGAAATTGGCTATGAACTCAACTATTGTATTTAACAAAAATACAAATTATTGTAAGAAATGAGGAAAAAATTTGCTTAATTTTCAAAAAGAGAAAAAAAATGAAATGATTACCAAATGAGGTATAAGTAATTTACTTTCCGTTCTTATAAAATCTTGTAAAATCATAGCATTCTAATAATGAATTTTTTTTAAAAAAAAGTAAAAACGAGATTTGAAATCATTTTGGATTTTAAAACCGTTATGTTTCCTACCCTAACAAACAACATAATTCATTTGCAATCCCTAAAATTCATGAGGAGATCCCAAACAAGTAAACCATCAAATGTGAAAATTAGATTTAAAATTTAAGGACTAAAACATCTAACTTTTTTTTCCAATAAAAATTGGAATTTCTTCCCTTAATGATTCTAGTTCTAACAACGGCCGACTAAAACATATATGATTAAAACTAAAAGTAGAGATTCGAATCCCTACCTACTCTGAAAATGACATAATAATTTGAAAGTTCTTTTTTCAAAACTTAAATTCAAAGTTAATATTCATTAAAAATAAAAAACCCAAAAAATTTAAAAATAAATATCAAAGGAAAAGAAAAGGAAAAACAGAGTTGAACAAAAAGCATAATCTTACTTTTTGAGAATTGCAACTGGGCGATCATCAGAGCCAAAGAGCGCAACCTTAGAGGAGGCGGCGATTCGATTCTTGAGGTCATCATCAATGGCCAAAACGATCGGCACCGACATGTTAACAACCAATCCATTCACACGGAGCGAATTGAAATGAAGCGTTTGGAGGAACTCGGATTCTCTCATGAATCCGGTGAGAGGGCTAGCCCAGCCCTCACTCAGAACGTGAACCCATTGCAGATCGATTCGCGAGAGCTTGATTCGAGGCAGACTCAGAGCCTCCCGATTCTTCGAAGCCCTCATGGATTCCTCCACAATAAGCTCCACAAGTTTTCCCCCGTCCGGGTCGATCAACCCGCCGGAGACCCGGATCCGATGGTGGCGGCTGGTTTTTATGAGAGGAATTGGGAGTTTAATCGGTGGGGTGAAGGTTTTGGTGAAGGTTATTGGAGATTGGGAGATGGGATTTGAAGGTTTGATGAAGGCGGCAGCCATAGACGCCATTGGAGGTGATGACCCGAGGTCAGGGCCGGGCTCTGTTTCGGTTCCGGTCTTCTGTGTTTCTTCTTCAGCAAAGGGGGTTTTAATAATTAATGGTACGGATAAATTGGTTTATTATGTGCCAAAACCAAAATGGGTATTTTTTTTTAATTATTATTTGGAATTATTAATTAAAAAAATATATGAAATTGGTTCTTAACTTGTTTGGTGATTGACATGTATTAAATCTTTCTATTATATATTTATTGTAATAATATATTTTTTTTAATTTTCCTTTATTATGCTTTACCTCCCTCCCACAAACTAATATTTGGAATTTATATATATATATATATATATATGTGAAGATCATATGTCTGTGTTTGGTTGTAGAGTTATTTGGTCTGAATTCATATGTTTGTGTTTTGGGTGTAGAGTTGAGTTTTTAATTCAGAAATTCTACCCATCTTTATTTGAATAAAATATAGATTGCAATTTTTTCTTTTAATTGTTGATTTTTTTTTCTTTCTTTTTTGGACAATGAACAACAATGAACTCATTACATATCTTGTAGAAATATGGTTAAATGAAATGAGAAACCAAAGAGAAATCAAAACTTTTGATTCCTAATTTTTCTAATTTCATTATCATCTTCTTATTTTTTTTCTTCTTCTTGATGTTGCACTATATCTTCTTTCTATTGTTGCTCTATATTTTTATATATGTAATGATTTTTTAATTAAATCTCTCCCCCAGCATCTTAGCAGCCAATAAAATGCCACCACATTTCTTCATGAATTTCACTTTCAATTCCTCTAAATTTGGAGGATCATCAGAGAATAAATCTCTATTTTTCACTAATTCTTGCTATAAGTTTTTTTTTTATATGTTACATACTTTTCAACTATGTATTTACTTTTTCTCTAAATGTTCTTTAACACTCATTTGAAATGAAAATATATTTTTACAATTTTTACGTATAAATATTACACTTAATATAGACAGAATAATGTTTTTGTAGTCGGAGGTGGTTGTCGGAGCCTACGAAGGTGCTTGTTGGAGTTGGTCATCGGAGTTTGTTGTCGGAGCCTGAAATTGGTCATTGGAATTGGTTGTCAGAGGAATTGGTTGTCAGAGTTGGTTGCACGAAGGTTATCGAAGCTCGGAGTTGGTCGCACGAAGGTTATCGAAGCTCGGAGTTGGTCACTGGAGTTATCATCGGAGGTGGTTGTTGGAGCCCGAATTTCATCGTCGGAGTTGTCGTCAGAGGTGGTTGTTGGAGCCTGGAGTTGGTTATCGAAGTTATCATCAGAGGTGGTTGTTGGAGCCTAAAGTTAGTTTGCGGAGTGTGTCAGTGGCCGATGGGTGAAACCATTAAAAATATTGGAAGAAAGGAGAGTTGGGGTGAGTTGATAAAATATACCAACTCAACTTCACCAATAATGAGTTGATATATTATACCAACTCAACTCAACTAATGTCGGTGAGCCAAACATTCCCTTAAATTGTTAAATTTACTAAATGATGATTCAATATTTTGATTTTTTTTTTTGGGTCTTTAATTTGAAAGTCGTGTTTATTTGGTTTTTGAAGTTTCAAAAGTAATATGTTTATATTTTCTCATAACGGTTTTTATTTACAAATTTGTTTAGTTGTTATATATTAAAAATCTTTATATTAATGCAAATTATGATAAAGGATGACTATTAAATACTTTGAACTAATAATTTAAAAATATTTTCATTGATCAAAGGTGGCTATCGATGTTAGTTGTAAGAGTTGGCTAGTGGAAGGTAGTGATAATCGACGATAACTATGGTGGAGTTGAGGTAGAGGAGTAGTAAGGCTATTTTGATAATTTTATGTACTATATAAATTAGGAGAGATTAACCCTTAAACAATCAAAACCATTTTTCTAAAAATTAAAAGAAGTATAAATACTAAAAGATATGAATTGCAAAAATTCAAGCTCTTTTAGCTAAACTCGAAAGAAGTACAAATACTAAAATTTAATCATTATAATATTTATCGTGCAACTATTAACCAAGTTTTATATAGTCTCTCAAAACTCTAAATGCATGACACATCATCAATGGAAAGACAACTTAACATGGGCAAAAAGACTAAAATTGAAAACAATAAAATTATTTTCAAAATATTAAGACCACATTTGGTAACCATTTTGCTCTTTATTTTTGTTTTTGAAAATTAAGCATATGAACATTACTTCCATCTCTAAATTTATTTCTTTGTTATTTACTTTTTATCAATGGTTTAAAAAACAAACTAAATTTTGAGAACCAAAAAAAGTAAATTTCAAAAAGTTATTTTTATTTTTAGAATTTGGCTAAGAGTTCAACCATTGTACTTAAAAAAATGCAAATCATTGTAAAAAAATGTGGATGAAATAAGCTTAATTTTTAAAAAATAAAAATAAAAAACAAAATGATTACCAAATGAAGCCTAAATAAACCAGTTCATATCATTTAATCTCCTAGTTTTAAAATTGATTTCTAATTTTTTTTTTCTCTTGAAGTTTGAAATCATTGACTTATAATTAGTTCGAGGTAAAAAAAAAAAAGAAAAAAAGAAAAGAAAACGTAGTTTCAACTCAAGGACCGATGAAAAATCAAAATCTAACCTCAATATGTCACTTTTGAAATGATCAGGACAAAATATAAACTAAATTTAAATAGCAAGTATGAGATTGTTAGTTTTAGAAACCTAATAACCAAATAAGAAATAAGTTTAGATCTTAAGAACTAAAAATTGTAATTTACTAGTTAGAAGTTTAGGAATCAAAATAATATATACAAATAATGACTAAACGACTAAAATAGACCTTTCTAAAGGTCAAAGAACACAACATCCAAAATGGGACTTCTCATATTACTTTGTTTGATTTAAAAAATATAAGATATATATTTTTTAAAATTTAAAAATTACTTAACAAATATTGACATATATTTATTTTAGTAGGATAAATATGAATATGAGAGTTTGAATCTCTAATCTCAAGAGAAAGAATATACTCAAATTAAGAGTTATGCTTATTTTAGGGAAAAAAAAATCTAAGATGTATGTGTACTTTTTCTTTTCATATTTTGATGATCAAATATAGGTCGGATTTTCTAATTACTATAGTTTTCTTAAAGTAAATTTCCTCAAGTAATTCATAAATACTATCATAACATAATATTATTTTTTTAAAAACACAATAATACTTCGATTTCTATTATTTTCACCCTCGAATTTTTAATTTCTTCAAACCTATTTGATGATTTGAAGTTTATTTCATTTGTTAATAAAAACTTGTGATTTTTCTTTTTTGTGCGATTAAAAGCAAGATTTAGGTTTTAAACATACTATAACATAATTTCCACTAATAACATAGTTTTCAATATTTCAAAAAAAAAAAAAAAAAAAACTTCTAAATGTAATGATGGAAATTTAATTATTTTTAATTAATGTGTGTTGGGTAAATGTGGCTATCCTACAAATCTTTAAAATCAATTTATAATCTTTTTTTAAAAGATTGTAAATTTGAAGTGGATTCTCAAAGTATGGAAAAATATTGTCAAAAAAGAAAATCAATAGGGAACTCAAGTTGAAAATATTAATTAATTGAATTTAGTGGAGTTTATTTATTTATTTTTTAAGAATAGTTTAGTGGGGTGTTTGATTAAGGCTAATGGATGTGGACTTTGTTACCATTTATTTTACATAGCTTTTTATCAATGCTAATCTTAACTTTTGGGCAGAGATAATAAGAGCAAAAATGTTCATAAAAGAATGCATTATTGCCTTTTGAAAGGACATTGCATTACACATCTCTTTAGCTTTTCAAAATTATATGTAATTTCTTTTTATTGATAAAATAATGAAGAAAACTTTATCTATCTAACCCTGATCTGATTAACTATAAACCTTTTTTTTATTTAATATATTTCTATTATTTTTTAAAAAAGTAATTTAAAAATAGTCCTATTTTGAAAATTAACGAAAATATAGCTCAACTAACGTATAGTATTATCAACTACGATATTGGTGATTTGAAACCTCCCGCCCCTTATTGTATTAAAAAAACAAAAGAACAATTACAATGAATTTTCTACTTTTTCAACTTTTATCTTTAGCTTTTGAGTTTTATCGATGAACATTAAACAATTTGAAAAAATATATAAATCTCATTCTATATTTTATAAATTTAATTAAAAATCGAACATATCAAAGTCATCAAATATTAATCCACTTCTCAACGCTCTCCTAATAGAATAATATTTATTAAATTTTAAGTTTTTTTTTTTTTCTAATAAAGAATAATTGAAATTATTAGATTCAATTAAAAAATTCTAATTAATTAAAATATTTGTACTATACAATTCACAAAATAATATGAGTAATTGGGTAATTGTTTTAAATGGTAAAGCTGTTAAAAATATTTTTAAATATAACAAAATGTCACCATCTATCAGTGATAGACTGTGATAGATCACGATAGACATCTATCACTGACATTGATAAATGTTTATCGCGATCCCTGATAGATAATTACATTTTGTTATATTTATAAATAAGTTAGCTCAACATCGTCTATTTGAAAGCAGTTTGAAAATAGATTAAAAGCATTTTAAGTGTTAATAAAAAAAAGGTAATTAATGAGTAATTTCTCCATCATTTCTTTGGTTCATTTTCAAAGAAAAAGAAATTAAAAACCCTTAGGGAAAAAAGTCTAATCTCCAAGAAGATAATAAAATCTCATATTTCATGAGATATTTTCATCCAAAGATAATAGTTGTCTAAATTTTAAGAAGTAGACATTTGAAACAAACGTGAGTACTTTTTTTACATCTTAAAACCCTTGGAACAAACATGACCAACAAAAAGAATCGAAAACTTCACAGACTTATATTATGTTTTTTACTTTTGGCAATATTTCTGAAATAATGACAAAAAGATCAATATAAATGTAATAGATTTTTTAAAATGTTAATTATTTGTAGGAAAGTTGTCCGAAATAGCCCGAAATTATTTCATCATTTTACATTCAAGCACACTTTTTTAAAACTTGTTCAAATAGTTTTTTCGGTCCTTGTCAACCGAGATCAGCCTCGAGATTTAAGCGAAACGTTATATCATTTGAACACATAGGAAAGAACTAAAGATATTTTGCGACTTCCTTAGTTTTTGGTTTAGTTACAGATTGCATCTTTAAGTTTTTAACTTTCCTAGGGTTTAGAGTTTATATGAAAATTTGAAACCATCTGCTTGGGGTATTCTGGTTGTTTTCATTTTTTTGGATGTGTGGTTTGAACATGTGGGGGGTTTTCTGGTTTTGTTGGGAGGAAAGGTGTGGATTCAACCCGGAACAAGTCGAATCACACTCAAGACTTTCTGGATTTTGAGGGTTTTGGAATTTTGTATGTGATCTCGGTGACTATCTCGCCTGAGATAAGAACCGAGACCAAACACTTAATGCCTTAAACCCTCAAGCTCGAGGCATGCCTTGGTCCTAGAGGCACGAGATGGAAGCTTATTTCAAACATTGTTTTCAATCTTGGTCCCCGATCTCTCTCGGGATCTTCGTTAAGATCGAAAACAGTTTACTTGCTAATGGTCAAATTTTTGTGGTTTTGTTTGTTGGTTTGGTCTTAAATTTAGTTCTGTTTTTGCTTTGTTTTATAGATGACACTAGTACCCAAAATCTTTACAACCCAATATTTTCCTACTAACTTAACTTCTTGTTCCCATCTTTGAAAAACAATTTCTATAATTAAGGATAAGTTAATACATGTTATTTTGAAGAGATTTTGAATACTTCGAAGTGAAAGCAATCAAATGCATTCGTATCTCTATTATCGTTTTACAGAACTTCAAGAATATAAAGTGATGGAAATTAAGGATAAACAAATTAAATCTAAGCATGCTATTCTACTTTTAATAGGAAGGTGAAGGGATCGAGAGAAACTCACCCTTGAAGAACATGTCTTCTCGCTTCCTCTCCATAGCACGAATATGAACACTGCTTCTCTCGATCTCCTGAACTTGGCACTATCACGAACACAGTAGCAATGAAGAAGATACCACCACAATGTCTTCCTCATTATTCTCAAGGATGAAAATAACACAGTGGACTTGCTTTAACTTTGGTGAAAAGGGAGAGGTATTTTCTTTGAGAACCCATTGAGAGAAAAAACAGCACGGAGAGAAGGAGAGGGATGAAGAAGATGATTCACTGTGAAGCTTTTCATGTTTTTTTTTTCTTTTTCTCTCTCTGTCCTACAAGTATATGTGTTACATGTATATGACAGATTGAGGGGTTGAGGGAGTTATCACAATAACTCCATCATCTTTTTTTAAAAATACAATATTCAAATAATTTGAACTATATATTAACTAACTTAATATAAAGAAATATTAAACTCTATGTTATATCATATATAACATATAACCTATAGTTTATGATATCACATATAATATAACCTATAGGTTTTAATAAATCACATTCATATAAATTAATATCTGAATCACTTTCAAATAACAACTTTTCTTATCAAACTATATAGTTTTAATATGGATCATATTCACATTATTTTAACATATAGTTTCCATATGAATCATATTCATATAATTAATATTTGAATCATATTCAAATTTTTATTTCTCTCATAAAACTATATATATAGATTTAATATGAATCATATTCACATTAATTTTTACATATAATTTCTATATGAATCTTAGTCATATAATAAATACTTGAATCATATTCCTGTCGAGAGTTAGGAACGAAGGCCAAGCTGGATGGGCATAACTCCTGATGAATGAAATAATTTGTCAAGAGTTGTGTAGGAACTTTCGAAGATTACGATAGCATGTCAGGAGTTCTGATTTAAAAACCCCAAATCAAACCCCCAATTTCAGATATGTTTACTTCCTTTCTTCTAACCCTAGCACACAGAACAAAAACCCCAAAATCGAACTAGCTGGTTTCGACTGTCGTCCGTTTGTTCTTCCATCGTCTGTCGCCGTTCGTCCTTTAATCGTTCGTCGCCTAAATCGAACCAGTCGTTCATCCATCGTCCGTCGTCATTTGTCCATCGTTTTCCATTCGTCGTTCGTCATCAATCGTCTGTTCGTCCTTCAATCTTCAAGGCAGCTGGTCGTCGTTGGTTGAAAACTACTTTTGGTGAGTTAAAATTTGACTCTTAGAGTTGTTCGTTGCATATATTATATTTTATATCCTTGGTGTTATGTTCCATATCTATCATAATGGATGTTTAGTACCATAAATTTCACATAGTTAGAAAATTATTTTCAATTAACTTTTGATAATTCATTATGATTGTATGGACATAAGTGTTAAAACTTTGGTAATAAATGAATTGTTTCCTTTGTAAGAATAAAACGTAAGTAAACAAATAAATAAATTGATTTCTACATGAAGAGTTTTGTAAATTAATTTAGCATTAATCTCCTTTTGGCATTGATTTTGGTGAATAGGTTTGTAGGATGACAGGGTAATGAAAGGAAAGCATAAATGAGATTGGTCATACTTGTTGAGTTGGAGTTTTTTTCTTATAAAGTTGTAATATTACCTCAACCTTATAGTTGTGAATGATTACGGACCCTTGATCCATAGCAAAAAAAAAAAAAAAAAAAAGGTATTTTGAGGGTAATATGATTCATTGAAAGATTTTGATTTACTAAAGAGATATATATACAAAGGCTTTTAAATGATCTTTATCTTTTGTGTAACGTGTTCTCTCTATCTCTATCTCTTGAAATTATGAATTTGGAAGTGTTATGATGTTCCTAGAAGATAGTTGTGCTTTTAACCCTCCTTCCAATTTCTTTTGCTATGTTATTGTCCTATAGCTTTGTTGATAAGGTGTTTGTGACTTCTATTGAGATTTGTTTTAATGTTAATTAATGAATTTTTTTTAGTTTGCTTGTTGAAATTTATTAGCCATGAATGAAAATGACATTTTCAGTTTAGATTGATATATATGTAGGTAGGAAGAATTATTAAAATCTAAGGAATGTAACTATTTATTTATTTATTTATTATTATTTTTTTATAAGACATAGCTTTGCTAAAAAAAAGTAAGACTTGACTAAATTTTACCTTAAATGAAAAGATGACGTGATGAGATTTTATTCCCCATGCTCATTATTCATGAACCACCATCTATTAAACTGTTTCATTTTGATCTTTGTACTATTCATTATCTAAATAATACAAGTTATAATTTGATTTGGATTAAGAGTTGGTCAGAAAAGGTTTATTTTTAAGGATGAATAAAAAATGGATCAAACTTAAGAATAAGTTATCATGGGAGTATAAAGAAGTTATCAGAGGAGTATAGAGAAGGAGTATCACAGTTTTTAGATGTGGCTAAGTTTCATGTTAATGATTCTAGACGAATAAGATGACCATGCAAGTTTTTAGATGTGGCAAAGTTTCCTTGTTTTGTAGGATTTGTAGGATTCACCTTATGGTTTTTATTTTTTGGTAGGATGCTATTTGGAGATGATGTTGGAAATGTTGTTGGAGATCATGTGTTGGAGATGCAGTACTGGAGACGTTGTTGAGAGTTCTTTCTTCTATGTATTTGTAAAGACTACTTTTTATGTAAAACATTTTGCCAACTTTTCTCTATTTTGTGTAATAAAGAATACTATTGACTTTGTATTTTTTTTTTTTTTTTTTGTTTTATTCTTATGTGAATATGAAATATTTTTGAGTTGTTTAATAATGTTATATATTTTAGGTTATTCAGATCAAATTTAAAAAAAAAGACTCTCCTAACGAAAAACGTCGCCAGCCGTCGGGAGTTCAAGTTTAGATTTTGAATTTATGAAATTAAACTCCCAATGACTTACCAGCCGTCAGGAGCTTGAAGATATCCCAACGATGTCTATACATGCGTCGGGAGTTCCAAACTCCCGACGGCTTGTGTTTCCGCATCGAGAGTTGTACTCCCGACGGACATATCCCGACCAAACTCTCGATGATAAGTTTGTCATCGGGAATGGAACTCCTGACGTATTTTTTTAACATTTTCCAATGATTTGAAGTGTCAGGAAAGAGGTGTTTTCTTGTACTGATTATATTAATTGTAACTTATACAATTAGTTCACTTTAATTAATTTGAACAATTCAAATTAAACCAAAATTAATTCAATTCTCATTAGTCCTTATTGAGCTAACTAAGGAGACCTTATGAACCTATAGATTGAAGCTTCAATAATACTTTATTACTTAATTAAACTTTTTAATTAAATTAATCAACCTTCATCAATTGCCGTCACTCCACTAAAGATCGACAGCTACACTCTTCGCACTATAGATATATTTTTGTATCTATTGAATATAACCAATCAATAGTGCGTTGACCCTTCACAAATTGCTCGTAAGTATAACAGAGGTCAAAATTACCTTTTTACCCTTGTAGTTACATCTAACTTCTAAATTACTATTGAATACTCTAATGAACAATTAGTTATAGTCCATCTATAATTGAATCCCTTTCGTTTCAGGAGAGGGTGAGGTGCCTCATTGTTCAAGCCCCAGAATTGCCCATAAGGGAGCAATTTATCTACTTACCTTAACAAAACACTATTGACACTAAATAACAATATTGATAAAAAAAAATGATAATCTAGTCAATCAATATCAACCAACAAGAGTAAACAATTAAAATTAAATGCAAAAATAATTAGGAAAAAGTTAGAGAAGAAGACACTGTGATTTTTATAGTGGTTCGGTCAAACACGGCTTACATCCACTTTTCCAAGTTCCTCTTGGGACTTCGATGTTTGATGCTGACAAACCGTAGAAAAAAAATAACTTGAAATGCATATAACCATAGCAACACATGTGATTAATAAGTAATTTCAAGATCAAGTATACATATCACCACAAATATCATGCTTGAAATTCATTTAAAAGAATTAAATTCTTCACTTTAATTAATTCTCCCCCTAAATAATACATTCAATAGAAATAATCATGACACATTTTTCTTATACTTCTCCCCCTTTGGAATCATAAAAAAAAAATGTAAACATACAAGTGTTCCCCCTAAAAATATGATATATACAAAGATTCCAATTCTCCCCCTTTCAGTATGCATTGTATAATAATATCAAGTAAGATAGGAAATCAATATGCATCACAACAAATAGTACCAAGTTCAAGCCTATTTTTACAAAAACTTTCTTCATTCAAAGGCTTTGTAAAAATATTTGCTAATTGATTATTAGAGCTTACAAATTCAAGAGTGAGATTACCATTTTGCACATGCTCTCTAATAAAATGATGCCTAATATCAATATGCTTAGTCCTAGAATGATGAATAGGATTCTTAGTCAAATTAATAGCACTAGTATTATCACAAAACATGGGCACACTATCAAATCTTAATCTAAAATCACAAAGAGTTTGTTTCATCCAAAGAATTTGTGCACAACAACTAGCAATTGCAATATATTCCGCTTCGGTAGTGGATAAAGCAACCATTTTTTTTTTTACTAAACCAAGATATTAAGGAACTACCAAGAAATTAGCAAGTCCCACTAGTACTCTTACGATCAAGTAAACTACTGGTAAAATCTGGATTGGAATATCCTACCAAATTAAATTCAACATTTCTAGGATACCACAAGCATATATCAATAGTTCCAAGCAAATATTTAGATATTCTTTTTGAAGAAAATTGGAAGCGAGATTTCCATGAGCAGCGGAAGAACGATAATTCCAAATTACAATCATGAATACACAATGCATTTACAGTCGACTTTAAAACAAACGGTTATGCAATTAACAGAGATTTAGCATGAACAATACAAATGCATAAAGCGATCAAACTCTACGCATAATAGCAGACGTGTCTCCACGCTCCGTTGCGCACGAACGTTCGAATAACAGCAGCCTCGAACACTCGATCTACACCACTGCAACGCCGCAACGAACATAGAATGAACACTTCACACTCGTCCTCAACGATCTCCTCGACACGAACTCTTCGCACTCGTCCTTTAACGATCGCCTTGGCCACGAACTCTTCAGCGACACGAACGGCCTCCACAGCACCACGAACGACCTTCAGAAAACCTCGACGGTGTCGAGTTGAGTTTGACACCACCAAAAAGACAACCTTGGTATTCTCGGTGTGAGAATCCAGAGGGTGGCTCTGTTGGACTTGTGTGTGAGGCAGACGAAGGAGGAAACACTGATCACGTATACGACTGGGCAAGTGGGAGATGGCGAAGACCTATCGTATAGGTTGATGCCTAATCGTTTAGATAAAGCTATGCGATCGTCTAGCAAAATCTATGCGATCGTTTAGTCTATTGTTTAGCTCGATCTGTCGCCTACAGACACTACACGATCGCTTATCTTGAGCCAATGATCGTCTAGCAAAACTATGTCGTTTAGTAAATATTGCACGATCATTTAGCTCTACTCTGCACGATCGCTTAGCTTGCCAAGCCGTCGTTTAGTAAATTCGAATTTACTTGACGACCTCGTGAGTTTTTTTTTGCACGGAGAGAAAACTCAAAACTTTTTCAATCTTTTGTAAAACCTTATTTTCAAAATACGAAAGCCAATTTTCCTTTTAAACTCACGGTTACCATGATTCAATAACCACCCATTACTTTGGTTATTTAAAAGAAAAAAATAATTATCCAATAATTAATATTATCATAAATATAAATGATAATCAACTTATCATACTATATTTATAACCTATAGTTTTAATATTTCATCTCATGAAACATATAAGCCATAGTTCTTTTTCTATTCCATGGTACTTAATGTAAATCTCATTTACATCAATCCTCCACTAGATGTATCTCATACATCATACCGATTATATCATATATAATCAAAATACCTATTGTCAATTTGAACATTTCAAATCAACACCAAGAACTGATCCTCAATTGAATCCATTGAGCTACCAAGGGGACCTTATGAACTTGTAGCTTGAAGCTCCAACGGTACGTGAATAACTGACTAAACTCTTTAGTCACGGGATCCACCATCCATTAAATGCCAGGCACTCCACTAAAGACCGATAGCTGAACTCTTCTTACCACAGATATATTATGTGTCCATCTTAACCAATCAGCAGTGAGACAACCCTTCACAAATCGCTTGTAAGTATAGTTGGGCCAATAACTGTTATGCCCTTGTAGTTACGTCTGTCTCCTTAAGTACCACTGATCCCTCTAATGAATATAAGTCATAGTACTACTGTGACTGAGTCTTCTCTTCAAAAGAAAAGATGTGGCCACTATGTTCAAGCCCCAAAATTAGCCCTTAAGGGAGCAATCTCTCTACTTATACCTACTTCGAGAAAGGAATGAATTCCATCTTGTGGATTGAGTTCCCAGCTCCCAGATCAGACAAGTCCCCAAAAAGGTAGGCATGTTGATTTGGCAATCTGGCCACTCTCACCCATACTAATCAAAGGACCGCCATCAAAGGCAAGAGTTCCCAAAATACTCAAGATTGAGGTCGTGTCACCTATGGTCATTTAGGTGAGATGCAAGTCTCTAGTATCAACGACGTTATATACAGAGTCTAATCATCTCGTGATCCAGGTCTTATACAAACTCTTTATATAGGACACCTCCACTCCACGTCTCCACATGAATGGTTAGGATCAACCATCTGTAGTAGTTTACAACACTTGCAAACCTCTACAAAGCGAGCCATATCCGTAGTGTCACCAGAATCAGGTATCCCACCTTAATCCTTATACTACAGACCTATTTAGGTTATCACTTAAGGCATGATCCACTTATATATCACATATACATGCTTAAGTTCACATAAGATAACCAAGGAGTTTTGTTTATTGGATATGAGTAAATGCTAGAATCAAATAACACTTATTTTATTCATTGAACAATGTGTATCTTTACAAAACACTGAGACTCCAGGAGAATTAGGACACTAATCCCAACACTTTTAACAACATGCAAATGTGATTCATTAGGATAAGATTGAAATCTAGCACAGACATAAAATAAACATGATACCGGGTCTACTAGGGATCAAATAAAGTAAAGATCCGATCATACCTCGATAAGTCTTTATGTTCATACATTTATCCTTTTCATCTCTGTCAAGCTTAGTCTAATGCTCACAGAAGTTTTTGCAATTTTACCTTCATTGAATTTGAACCTCTTGAGCAAATCCTTTGTGTATTTTTCTTGACTTATGAAGATACCATCCTTGAGTTGTTTGATTTGGAGGCCAAGTAAGAAACTAAGTTCTCTCATCATACTCATCTCAAACTCACTATGTATACACTTAGAAAATTCTTCACACAAAGATGGAATAGTAGAACTAAATATAACATCATCCACATATATTTACACTGTAAGCATATCATCATCCTTAATCTTAATAAAGAGACTAGTATCAAATTTTCCCATTTTAAAGTCATTCTCAAGTAAAAAATTGCTAAATCTATCATAGCAAGCTCTTGAGGCTTGTTTTAAGTCATAAAGAGCTTTTTTCAACTTATAAACATAATTAGGCAAATCAAAACTTTCAAAACCCGGAGGTTGTTCTACATAAACTTCTTCCACAATATAACCATTTAAAAAGACACTCTTCACATCCATTTGGTACAAAATGAAATTCTTATAAGAGGCAAAATCAAGCAACATTCGAATAGCTTCTAATCTAGAAATCGGTGCAAAAGTTTCTTCATAATCTATACCTTCTTCTTAAGAATAATCTTGAGCTACAAGTCTAGCTTTATTTCTAATGATATTTCCATTTTCATCCATTTTATTTCTAAATACCCATTTACTTCCAATTATAGATGCATTAGAAGACCTAAGGACTAATTTCCAAACTTTGTTCCTTTTAAATTGATTTAATTCTTCTTGTGAAGCTAAAATCCAAAACTCATCACATTCGGTATCTTTAAAACTTTTAGGTTCAATTTGAGAAACAAGAAAAGAAAGAGTTTTCACACCTTGTTCGGGATCACCAAGAATCAAATCCTTGGGATGGGATGGAGCATATCTCTATTCTTTAGGCATGGATGAAAAATCATCTTTCTTCTTTTCATTGACACTCACTTCTTGCATACTTGAGATAATTTCTTTGCCTTTTTCACTAACAAGTGAATCTCCAAAACCTTTTTCTAAATCATCACTACAAATAGACTCATTAGAAACATTATTACATGATTCATCAAACACAACATGCATAGATTCCTCAATTACTAAAGTTCTTTTATTGAAAACTCTATAAGCTTTGCTAGTAGAAGAATATCCTAGGAAAATACCAACATCCATCTTAGAATAAAAAAATTCAAGTTTTTCTTTGTTATTAAAAAAAACATTTGCAATAAAAAACTTTGAAATATCCAATATTTGGAAAATTTCCATGCTGAAGCTCATAAGGAGTTTTATCTAAAGATGGTCTAATTAAGACTATATTTTAAAACATAGCAAACGGTATTAATGACTTCCGCCAAAAAATATTTAGGTAGACCATACTCATTCAACATTGACCTAACAAATTCTTGCAAAGTACAATTTTTCCTTTCAACTACACCATTTTGTTGAAGAGTTTTTGGAGATGAAAAATAATGAGGAAAACCATTTTCTTCACAAAAACAAACTTTAAAAGCATCATTATCAAATTCTCCTCTATGACCACTCCTAATTTTAGAAATAAAAAATCATTTTTCATTTTAAACTCTTTTAATAAAACTAATAAAATTTTTCAAAGCATCATCCTTATGTTTTACCATCAAAACCCAAGTAAATCTAGAGAAATCATCAACTATCACAAATGCATAATAATTTCCTCCATAGTTAGCAATTTTAGAAAGGCCAAATAAGTCAATGTGTAATAGTTGTAAGGGTCTAGTAGTAGAGATCACATTTTTAGATTTGAAAGAAGACCTAGTTTGTTTACCCATTTGACAAACATCACAAACTTTATATTTTTCAAATTTAAATTTAGGAAGACCTCTAATCAAAGAATGTTTGGGAATATTTGAAATTAAGTACATGCTAACATGTTTTAGTCTTCTATGCCATAATCAAGAATCATCTTGTAACATGGAAGGGTATTTATCAATAATAGGACAATAATTTAAATCAAGGGTATACACATTTTCAACCCTATTTCCAACAAACATGACTTTTCTATCACAAGCATTTTCAATGATGCAATTCTTTTTATCAAACAAAATTCTAAATCTTTTATCACACAATTGATGAATACTAAGTAAATCATGCTTTAAACCATCAACTAAAAACACATTTTCAATCAAAATAAAAGATTCATTACCAACATTACCTTTGCCAATAATTTTATCTTTCTTGTTATCATAAAAAATTACTATGCCTCCATCCTTTTCGGAGAAAGAAATAAACTTGGATTGATCTTCGATCATGTGCCTTGATCAACCATTATCCAAGTACCACTTATTTTTCTTGGAGGCTTTCAAAAAAATCTACAAACAAAATATTCAAGTTTGATTATTTGGTACATACACTTATTTGGGTCCAATAGTGTTAGCATTTACAAACTTAGGAATCCATTTCAATTTTGCATTAACATTAAAAGTATTGGACCTAGACAAGTAACAAGAATAAGTTTTATGTCTATATTTTCCACAAAAAAAATAGACAACATTATGTAAGGATTTATCTCTAACAACAAATTTATGCACTTTACTCTTCTTGTTGAAATTCTTTCTTGGAGCATAGTAAAACTTTGCTCTTTGAGAAAAGTTTCTTCTTGAAGAAGTAGTGTAACCATACTTCAATTTAAAGCACTTAAGTCTAATATGACCTTCAACACCATAATTATGACATATAGGCACGAAACTAGATTTAGCATTATTAGACACAACATTAGGTATATTAGGCACAAGAAGATTCTTTAACAAATATAGTTTTAGAACATGAAGGATTAGAACATTCATCAATATAACCTAAACCTCTCTTACACCAAAAGGCTTGCCTACTTCAATTATTTTGTCCAATTTTTGAGCACCTATTGTCAACTTTTTAATAGATTCTTTACCTTTATCAAATTTTTGCAAGACACTTAATTCTTTTTCTTTAAGTGATTTAATCAAATGATCCTTTTCACAAGCATCATGCTCAAGAAACCTAATTTTATCAAACAATGCATTTTTCTCTTCACAATCCCAAACATGCTTATCATAAGAGGCATTTATTCCACCAATTTGCACAACATGCTCATTCTCTTTAAATCAAGCAATTTCATCAAGTAAAGACTTATTTTCACTAGTCAATTCTTGTTAAGCACAACATATTTTGAACTAAGTTTTTCTAAGTCATTTTGCATACTTGAAAGCTTTAAACAATTCATCAATAAGAAGGAGGTTCTAGAGTTACCTCATCATCAAGTTCATCATTTTTGCCACTATGAGCCATGAGACCAATGTGTGCCACTTCATCATCATCACTTTCATTTTCACTTTCACTACTATTATCCTAAGTAGTCTTCATTGCCTACTTCTTGGATTTTTTAGATGGTTTGAGGAGTGGACAATCCGTTCTTATATGATCTAGCCTTTTGCATTCATAACAAATAACCTCATCCTTTTCGCTCTTCTCACCTTTGATTCTCTTTGGGTTGATAGGTGTTTCTTGAATTGCTTCTTCCTCTTGATGAAATTTTTGTACTTACATGAGATATAGGCAACGTCATCTTCATCAAGGACATCCTCATCTTCAGAATCAACTTCCAAGGAAACGGTCTTTAATGCAATGCTCTTTTTCTTCTTAGACTCATCCTCCAAGTGTTCCTTCATAGTAATCTCATGGGTCATGAGTAAGCCAATGAGTTCCTCTAATGGAAGTTTAATGAGATTCTTTGCTTCTTGGATTTCCATCACCTTTACTTCCCGAGTTTTAGGTAGAGACCTAAGAAATTTCCTAATATTTTTTGATGTTGTATAGACTTTACCAAGTCCCTTCAAAGTATTGATAATGTTAGTAAATCTAGTAAACATATCCGTTATAGACTCATTAGCATCCATTTTAAATAATTCATATTTATGAACAAGCATGCTAATTTTAGACTCTTTAACCTGATTTGTTCTTTCATGAGTAATTTCAAAAGTATTCCAAATTTCTTGAGCGGAAGAACACATGGATATTCTATTAAATTCATCTTTGCTCAAAGTACAATACAAACAATTAATAGTCTTAACATTAAAAGAACATTTTTTTCTTTTCATTTTCATCATACTCTTCTTCTAATTTAGGCTTATTAACATTATCAACCTTTCTCATGAGTACGGACCTTTAGCAACAATTAACTACAAATTATAGTCAATAGATAGCAAATAAATTTTCATTCTAGTATTCCAATATGCATAATTTGAACCATCAAAATAAGGAGGTCTAGAAGTAGATTGCTCTTCAACAATTTCATTTGCTACTATGTTTGCCATAATGCTTTGACAATAAAGTTTATCAAGAAAATTAAATTTCAAGAGAGCAACCTTTCTTTAATACCAATTGTTGGACCGGTATGACAATCCTAGAGGGAAGAGGGGGTGAATAGGATTTAATTAAACTTCTTCTTAAACTATGCTCAATTTATAGATAATTTTGAAATTAAATTAACAAAATCCTGTTGATACTAAATAAAAATATCAACAAAAAAGTATGTGATAGTCTATTCAATCAATATCAACCAATAAGAGCAAACAATTGAAATTAAATGCAAAAATAATTAGGAAAGAGTTAGAGAAAAAGACATCGTGATTTTTATAGTGGTTCGATCAAACACGACCTACATCCACTTTTCCAAGTGCCTCTTGAGAATTTGATTAAAAAATCTTATTTGACTCTTTCTACAGATGAGAGTCGAACAACACCTTGCTCTTTTTATGGGTTCAAGAGCAAACCTGATCCTTACCATGGGTTAAGATCCAACAGTTACAATATTTTTTTGAAGCTTTAAATCACACAAGAAAACTCTCTAAAAAGAGTGGGTATACAAGTTTGAGCTCACACACTTTAATCCTCACAATATATTACAAATTTCTCTCAAGAATAAGATGAAAAGAAAGAAAATTGGAAGCTTGTAGAGAGAGTAACAATGATGACTTTTTTTTTTTTTTTTTTTTGCTAACTTTGAGGATTGTAAAATATGAAAAATTGAAATAATTTCGGAGAAAATGAAGTATAAAAAGAGAAGGAAGTATGGCAAAAAGTGTATTCTAATTTGGGTCAATTTAAACTCAATTAGCTGTTATAAAAAAAAAAAAAAAACTATATCTTTTAAAACCCAACAAAAAAAAATAAGAGCTCATTATTTGTCAAAAACTAGTAGTTAGATATAAACATAAAATAATATTACATTCATTTTTTTATTTAACAAAATCATTTTTTTTACAAAATCAATTTCTTTTAATTCTCTTTTCTTTCAATATAAACTAAAATCCACTAATTGAAAATTTAAAGCCCGATGTGTCACTCACCCTATAGTTCTAAGTGACACTCTCTAATTGGTTCAATTTGATGATTAATTCGCCATGTCTCCGTCTTGGGTATTTTTTCGTTACTTTTTTTTTGTTATATCTTTTTCATTCGAACTCCGATTTGGGTGATTCAAAAGGTGTCGGAATTGTTGTTTCGACCTCTACGCTATGGACTATTCAAAATAATAAAATTATTAGTAAATAAAATTAGGTTTGTTATCATAAAAAAATTAATTAATTAAAATTAATTAATTTGAGATTAAAGGCTACAAAGCCAACATATTGTTGTGTTCCCAGCTCTCCAATCAAACGAACCCCCAAAATGGTAGGCATATTGAGTCGATAAATCTAGTCACTTTCACCATCAAAGGATTGCCCTCATAGGCAGGAGTTCGCAACTCATTTAAGAATCAGGTTAAGTCATCTATGGTCATCCTGGTGAAATGCAAATTTCTTCTAGCAACATCGTTATAAAGAGAGATTCATCATTTCATGGTCCGATCTTATACAAACTCTTTGTGTAGGATACCCTCACTCACATGTCTCCACGTGAATGATTGGGATCAGATCATTTATAACATTTTACAACAATTGTAAGAATTACAAAGCGGGCCATATCAGTAGTGTTACCAAGGTAAAACACCCAACCTTATCCATATCTTTAATGGATCATATTTAAATGATAATCTAAACGGTCTGTAGTAGATGGATAAGGTTAAGTATCTTATCCTGGTGACAACTCATTCAGGATTAAGGTCAAGTAATTTATGGTCATCCTGGTGAAATGTAAATTTCTTCTAGCAACATCTTTATAAAGAGAGATTCATCATTTCATGGTTCAGTCTTATACAAACTCTTTGTATAGGATACCTCCACTCACATGTCTCCACTTGAATAATCGGGATCAGATCATTTGTAACACTTTACAACAATTGTAAGAATTACAAAGCAGGCCATATCAGTATTGTTACCAAGGTAAAACACCCAACCTTGTCCATATCTTTAATGGATCATGTTTAAATGATAACATAAACGGTCTGTAATAGATGGATAAGGTTGAATACCTTATTCTTGTGACACTATGGATACAACTCGCTTTGTAGATGTTACAAATGTTGTAAAGTGCTACAAATAATCTGATCCTGATCATTCATGTGGATATGTGTGAGTGGGGGTATCCTATACAAAGAGTTTGTATAATACCGAACCACGAAATGACTAGTCTCATTATATAACGCCATTAATAATAGAGAATTACATTTCACCAGGATGACCATAGGTGACATGGCCTGAATCCTGAGTAAGTTGTGAACTCTTACCTATGAAGGCGATCCTTTAAGAGTGGCCAAATCGCCTACTCAATATGCCTACCATTTTAAGGATTCGTCTAATTGGGGAGCAAGGAATACAGTTACACAAGACGGAATTCACTCCTTCCCTGATGTCGGGGTAAGTAGATAAATTGCTCCCTTAAGGGATGATTTCGGGGCTTGAAAAATGTAGCCACACCCTCTCTTGGCATGAGAGGGATTTGGTCATAGTTGAACTATGACTTATGGTTCATTAGAGGGATCAGTGGTACTTAAGAAGTTGGATGTAACTACAAGGACAAAACGATAATTTTGGCCCAACTGTACTTACGAGCAATTTGTAAAGAGTCATGGCACTGTTGACTGGTTATATCCAATGGACACAGAAATATATCTGTAGTGCGAAGAGTTCAGTTGTCGGTCTTTAGTGAAGTGCCCAACAATTAATGGATGTTGAATAATTTAATTAAAGAAGTTTAGTTAATTATTCAAGTACCATTGGAGCTTCAAGCTATAGGTTCATGAGGTCTTGTCTATAGCTCAATAGGGATTTAATGTGAATCAATTTTGGATTAATTTGAATTGTATAAATTAATTATATGTGATATAATTAATTAATTTATATTATATATTGATTAATTAATATAATGCATTTAATACATTATAACATAAAGTTTATTTGAGAGGAAATAAATATTTGAATGTGATTAAAATAATAATTATGTGAATTGGATTCATATAATTGAATTTAATATAAATGAAATATATATTAAATACCATTCATGAGAGAAATGAAATTATAGGTTATATTGTATCTGATACAATATTAAATCTATAGATTAATATATTATATTTGATATAACATATAGTTTAATATATAGTATATGATAAGATGGTTATTATATATATATTAATTAATTAATTAAAATAATTTGTTTATTTTATTTTATTAAATTAATTTTGAATTTTAAATTAATTTTTTAAAAATTAATTTATGTGAGGGAGTTGTAACTCCTTCCCCATTTTTCTCTTTGATGCTTTTTTTTAAGTTGTTGAAGACACATAAATTTTTTATGTAAAATTTCTCCCTCTCTCAATTCCTTTCAATCTCTCTCTTTCATCCAAAACATCTAAGAGCTCACAACTCCTTAGTATTTCTCATCCCATAAGAGAATACACAAGGTTCCAAATTGGTGGTGTCTACTTTGGAATTTCAATGACTGTTCATAATAGTTCGAGAGGAGGAATTTTTCGTGAAGAAGATTATTCTTCAAATGTAAGAGTTTCTTGAAACCCTAATTTCCTTTTCTATTTTTATGTTGTGGCGTGCTATAAATTTTCTTTTTCTGCATAATTTTGTGATAGTAATTTGCATTTTGTGTAAAACTAAAATTGGGACCGATCTCCACGTTTTCGGTCAGGGCCTTCATAGATTCCTTCAGGTTTTTGGTGGGCCTTTATGTCATCTTTTAAGGGAGGTGAACGAGAGTAAAGAAGACTCAATTGTCTTTAAATTATTAGGGAAGAAGATGTCTTTTGGCTAGGAACAATTTGTTTTAGAGACCGATTTAAGATATAGGTTTAGTCCTGTGGTTCTGGCTGATAAGTTGCGACCATATAGGCTTAAGTAGTTGTACTTAGTCGATAGAATTTACATGAATTGGTAGGAGTTGGATAAGTTGTTTCTAACCTATGAGTTGGCGAGTGACGAGGATGTGGTGAAGATGACCATATTTTACTTCATGGAGCTTGCCATGATGGGGAGGGAAAGGAAGTGACATATAAACTGGATGATATTGGGTTTCGTTTACTATCCAGAGGATTTCTGCCGATATGATTAGGGCAAAATGATTTTTGATAAGACATATAGTAATATGAAGAGTGCACTGAAAGGATATAAGGAGAAGCTTACAAATAATAAGACACCTGAATCGTGAGGCTCCACGTAATAAAAATATCATTTTAATACTCAAATGAATTTCTCGTAAGATTTGGAGCATTTTCTCTTTAATCTAAAATAAGAATGATAGTTAAAGAAAAATTAAAACTTACCCGTAAGATTTGGAACCAAATCTTTCCAGATCTTATTGTTTTCCTAAGTTGTAAGTTTTTTTCTTTTTAATAATAAAAAAAACCTTAAAACTTCTGTAAAAATACGTAAGATTTTAAATCAAATTCATAAGATTTTAAAAAAACTTACCAGGAAATTAGATTTCCTTTCAAGATCTTACCGGTAAATGAAAAAGTGAAGAGTTAAAGTTTTAACATTGAATTTTTGTATGAAAAATTGTGTTAGATAAAAATAAAATTGGAGTAGTTGAACGAGGGACAAAATTATATTTTCATCGTGTGAGATTTTTTTACTTAAAATTTGTGAAAAAAGAAGGAAGATGTTAGAATTTTTTTAAAAAGATGTTAGTTTTATCCCCTAAAAATTTTTTTAAATTAGAAATAACAAATTTCCAATATTCACTCATACGAAGTCTCTTCTTCTATTAAATTTTCATCTGCTTATTTTCGAACACAATATTTTTCTTTTACTTCTTTGTTTTAAAAAATAAATTAACTTGCAATTTATTGGTTACGTTTTTATATTTATTTAATATTCTTATAATTTTCTCTAAGATTTTATAATTTTTTTTTCTAATAGAAGTGAAGATTTAAACCTCGAAATTCTAGACTAGCTTGATATGTAAGTTACCATTTATTTTTTAAAATTTAAATTTTAAAGAATTGTCTTTTCATGGTAGAGTCCACATGTGATTAGCATCTGCAATGTAATCAAATAATAATAATGATTATATAAAGTATGAGAGAGGATTTTAATTTAATATGTCTAAAGTTAACATATGTTGAACTTGAATTGGAATAGGGTAAGGGGGGACTTGGAAAAAAACTTATTATTTTCTTTATTTATTTTTAAAGAATAAACCAGAGCTAAAAACTAATGTCTTGATCAATTTTTAATTTTATGCGTAGTCTCATGCACCCACCAATAATTCTTTTAAATATATAAATAATAAAGAAATCTAGAGCTAATTTTATTAGTGACAGGTATTTGAGATTTGGACTACTCAACTATGATTTCTTCTTCTTCTGTTTACTCTAGCAATTAATCATCAAATTTACTCTTATTTTTGTGTTCTATATAACTAAAATACAAAATTTAGTGCTTCTTAGATCTAATTTATTCTTAATTTTCAATTTTCTTCTTCTTCTATTAAACAATTATGAGATCTTCATGTGATGATAATTAGTGCTTCATAATTCATCCACTCACTACTACAAAATCGAATTTTAAAGTCGGTTTAAAACTGACATTATAGAGATATAATGTCACTTGAAAATCGACATAGAAGATCATGTTATAAAAGGTCTTTAATGTCGATTTTAAACCGACAGTATAGATGACCATGATTTGAAAGTCAGTTATCTTCAATGTCAGTTTTTAACCGACATTGAATACTGTTTTCAATATTGATTTTCAATTGACATTGAACATTATCTTCAATGTCGATTTTCACTTACTTTTTTCAGTAATTATCCGATGTTAAATGTTTGTCATCGTTTTGTCATTAAAAAGATAATATATATATATATATATATTGCTTACACATGTAAATCAATAATATTTCTCTTTTACCTGTACATGCACAAAATAAAATCTTAATTTCTTTTGCAAATCTATAATAATAAGTCACAAAAGAGGAATTTGATGATAATTTAACTCTAAAACCAAGGTAATCAACAAATTACCAAAACTCATAAGGGTTATATAGCAAAATTAAAACTTTGTTAGATACAAACAACTTTTATTGGTGTATAATATAAAAAAAGAGTAAGAACTTATTTATAAATATACATTCCCCCCCAAATAATAATAATAATAATAAAAGTGCACGCACACACTTGTTGCCATTATATAGTGTTTTCCAAACATAGTCTTTCAGGTGTTCCTTCATTATGTTCTTTCCACCATCCACCACAGATTTCAAATCCAAAGCAAGAATTCCTACAAGCAGAGAGAAATGGGCAAACAACACATATAAGAATTCAACTACCCCACACAAGAGAATTTATGAAATTCGAGCTATGAGCGAAATTAATCAAGCGAGAAAAAAAGGCACCATATTATATTGATGTTTATCGAATGATCAAACATTTAAATCGGATATTAGAATGATGCTTATGAATCCTAATACGAAAATGTTACTAATGCAATAGAAATACTGATTCTGTTACAGAGCTACATACTAACAATTTAAATAAGATGTTAAAGAATGCTGGTAGAGAAAATTAATCATATATTCATACTTGTAATGATTTTTAGCTATATGTTATCATAGCGTTTTCACTTCTATTCTAGAATTTCTGGGACATTTTAAAAATTTATCTGAAATTTAAATATTCAACAAGAATTTGAGGAATATACACCAAGATAATATATAACAAATTGTATTGGTTGCCATGACAAAATTTTGCATTCTAACTTTATATAAATAATCTGTCAATATTATAATGAACACCGTTGTCTCCATTACTTCCTTTCTTGTTCTGCCAGTGACAACAAAAGGCATTAGTCATGTATGTTTAACTCTCCTAAAAGCTAATATTATAAATATAATCATCTCAGTACGTTAATTAGGTAGGTCCATACAACAATTTAAAAGCTTCCAACTCCTTACTTCACCCATTTCTGATTTTTTAAAGATAGATTATTGAGATTAGACAAGATCATACTACAAAATTGTAAATAAAGGTTATATTAAAGCATAAAAAAAAAGCTCTTAATACTATAAAACAAAAATTCCATAAGCGTACCTTGAATCCTTCCAGACATTATGGCATTCAAAATGGAGAATTACTAGAACAACATTTAAAAGCCCTGCCATAGCCACCACATTGCAGATCTGCCAAAGGAAGACAAAAGATTAACATACAAAGTTGCCAATTAAATAACTGAAATTGAAAACTTTGGTGTAAGAAATGAGAGGAAAAATAATAAGTTAGCAATATACGAACTGAAGTTATGGCCTATAAAATCAAATAGGATTTAGTAACTACCTTCGAATTCAAAGATGAGGGCTACTTACCTTCTTCATTGGATTGAAGTTATAACCTCGAATCAAAGGCACGTCACATATAAACAAAAGTAGGAAACAAATCAAAGGCACGTCACATATAAGTTGAATGCGAGGGATCAAAGAGGAGGGCTACTTACCTTATTCATTAGATTTTATGATTAAGCTTTCACATTTGTAAGAGAATTAAAAATAAGAGATCCAATGAAACTCTTCAAAATATATCACGCCCTAAATCCATACAAGTTGGAAAGTACATTTCATTAAGGGGCTCTAGATTTCTATGAAGTGGACATCTGGATTACCGTATTTACGGTCATCTGAAGATTCCGGGCATCCTAGGGTGCCCGACAAAAGACATCTTGGATACACTCCTGGAACATGGGTTTTCCAGATTTCTAAGTTGAGGGTATCCCCATTTTACTTTTTTGTCCTTCCTTTTTATTTTATTTTACATATATATATTATTCTTCACGTGCATTATATAATTAAAATAAATACGGTCAACAATGTATATCATATATTTTTATTTATATCATAATTCTTATTATTTTCTAATAATATATTCAAATTTAAATTTAAATTAATATTTATTTTATAAAAAATCTTAAATTATGATATATTATTTTGTTGAGAAAAATCAAATATAAAAATAATATAAATTGTATTAATTTTAAAAGAAATTCAAATTGATAAAAACAAATATGTTATATAAGTTCAAATTATATCAAATTAATTGTAAAGCAATAAATAGTCGTAAGTGCATTCTTGAAACTTTATGTAAATTTAAGACATTTCCAAGTAGAAATCCTACAAAACAAACACAGTTATCAAATTTTTTTTAGATATTTGTGAAAATATTCCTACAGAACAAATATGGTAATCTAAAGATACCGGACATCTATAATTTCTAATATATATAATTTTGGGCATTCCGATGATCTACATTTCCAAAAAACAAACGGGCCCTAAAGGAAAAAGAATGTCAGTATAAATTACATATGAGAATGTTGGTTACAAAGTTTAACCTTCAATGCTTCAAAAGCCAAGGTCACGAAGTGTGTGTGCAACCTATTAAAAAGCTTTTCTTATTAAATGCACATTCCCTAAGAAGATGAAGCTATAGCAAAAAGAATCAAGGCTAATATTGATCAATAATGAACTCCATCATTACTTCAGATCAATCCTTTCAAGGCAAAATTAAATTGATTTGAAGATTTATATATTCCCACGGAACCTCCTTTGGAAACCTACCAAATCAAGCACTTCATATAAAAATAAACCAAAAAAATACCATACTAAGTTGCAAGAAAGGATATAAACAGCAAAGAAAGTACTTCCAACAACGTTCAAACAACAATATGAATTAAAATCATAAGATCAATGATGTTAATAAAGAAAGTACCTGCTGCACATCATACTTCAAGACAAGAATAATTACGAGCTCTCTACTGGTATTGTCTTTCCTTTCGAGCTTTTTTCGAATCTTGTATTGACAATGTTAAAAATCAACATGCTTTCTATTTGACCAGCCCCCAACATAATTGCAACAACATGCTTTCTACTTGACCAATCGACATGTTTTCTATTTGAATATTCAATAGTTATGTTAAAGAAGCAAAATATGAAACATGTGCCACAACCTCAGTCTTCAACATTTATCATCAATAATTTGTAAACCTGCAGTATCCCAATGACATTAGTGCAATCTAGAGGAAAAATGTAGTATAAGCTAGAAATTTGATGCGACATTTTATTGGGATACTGCATTGGAGCAAGGTGTTTTTTCATATCACCTGCAAAAGAAGCAACACAAAATCACTAACATGGAAACTGTTGGGGTCTATGTCTTATGTAGTTTGTAATTGTATTGTACAAACATTTTATTTATTTAATAAAATCTGAGATATTTTATTTGATATTTAGTAGCATTAAACCCACAAACCAATAAATTAACATCTAAGGTTATTATCTGTAGCTTAAACATGTATGTAGAGACATACAGATGGATCATGTTTAAGTGATAACCTAAATGGTCTATAGTAAATGGATAAGGCTGGATACCTTATCCTGGTGACACTACAAAATACGACCCATTTTGTAGATGTTACAATTGTTGTAAAGTGCTACAAATGATGATCCTGATCATTCATGTGAAGACATGTGAGCGGAGTATTCAATACAAAGGTGTTTGTATAAGACTGAACCATGAAATAACTAGTCTTATTATATAACACCATTCATAATAGAGACTTACATTTCATCAGGATGACCATAGGTGATATGACCTGAATCCGGAATAAGTTGTGAAATCCTGTCTACGAAGGCGATCCTTTGATTTGTATGGGTGAGAGTGGCTAGATCGCCGACTAAACATATCTACCATTTTAGGGATTCATCTGATTGGAGAGTTGGGAACACAACTACACAAGACGAAATTCACTTATTCCTTGAGGTTGAGATAAGTAGATAAATTGCTCTCTTAAGGGTTGATTCCGGGGCTTGAATAACTACACCCTCTCTTGGCATGATAGGAGTTTGGTCATAGTTGGACTATGACTTATTGTTCATTAGAGAGATCGATGGTACTTAAGAAGATAGATGTAACTACATGGGCAAAACGATAATTATGGACTAACTGTACTTACGAGCAATTTATGAATGGTCATTGTACCGTTGATTGGTTTTATCCAATGGACATAGAAATATATTTGTAGTGCGAAGGGTACAGCTGTCGGTCTTTAGTGGAGTGTCCAGCAATTAATGGATGTTGAATAATTAATTCAAGTACTATTGAAGTTTCAAGCTACAAGTCCATGAGGTCCCCTTGTAGCTCAACATGGATTAAATGAGAATCAATTTTGGATTAATTCAAATTGTTCAAATTAATTGAGAAATTAATTATATGTGATATAATTAATTTAATTTAATTATATATGGTATAATTACTGATACATTATAATATAAAATCTATTTGATAGGAAATAAATATTTGAATGTGATTCAAATATTAATTATGTGAATTAGATTCATATAACTAAATTTAGTATAAATGTGATTTATATTAAAAATCGTGCATTAATGAGAGAATTAAACTATATATTATATTGTATTAGATACAATATAACATATAGTTTAATATATATTATCTAATATGTGAAAGTGGGGAGTTGGTGAAAGGGGTTGATACGATCATCTTCTTCCCTTAAACTTAGAAAGAAAAATTGGAACACTAAAATCTCTCTGAAAAACTTACTGTCCTTCCTCTCAAAATAATTGTTCTTTCCTCTCCAAAAAAACAGCCCACAAACTCCTTGATCCTCATCTCAGAGAATACAGAGGAAATCAAGTGGTACTAGCCATTTGAGTTTTGAGTTCATTGCAATTCTAGATAAAAGGAATTATAGAAGAAAAGTTCTTCAAAGGTAAAGTTTTTTTTTTTTTTAAAACCCTTTTTCTTGTCTTTTATTCAATTTATTATAAGCATGCTTTTGTTTTTTTATTTTAAATGCATAATGCTCTGTTTGATTCTGTAAAATTGTAAGTTCTGTAAAAATTGGGATTTGAGACCGATCTTGGTTGTGCTCAAGGACCTCTACTGATTTCTTCAGAAACTAGTCCAAACTCCATTACAAGTACACAAGTAAGCTTAAGCCATATACCGTAAATAGGAAGAGTTCATTTACCATTAATCAACATAATTAGAAGTACAAAACAACAATGTCAAACAAAACAAGTTAGCTCTCAAGTTTCCAATAACAATTCCAGAAAAATGAAAGAAGACGTTGAAGAAGTCAGCATTCATATACAAACATATAAGTTGAAGCCATAGCCCCCCAACTGAAGGAAGAAAGGCTAAATATCCATGTCAAATCAAACAAACCCACATCTAATCTTCCCTCTACAACAGGAAAAAAACGATAAATTTGGAAGAGTTTTCAAAAGTAGGAATTTGAAAGAGGGAGTTTCTCATCCACATTGTAACCTTCGATTTTTCCCAAAAGTTGAAGAGAAAGTAGAAAACAAATGCAATCACTTTATAAACCCAAGAAAGTGTAAACTTATCCATTTAAGAGAAGACTAATAGCAACCAAATTTATCTGGACAAATGCATAAATATAATTAAAAAAAACTTATAAACAACTAAACTTATAAAAAAAATATAAGCTTGGTTAGTTAAGGTACCATCATCTCAGTTTCGGTCAAATTCCCATAAATATTTGAAGACTCCAACTTTTAACCCCATTTTCACTTTTACCATGTGTATTTTTTCTTTGAAACTTGGTTTAGTTTTAATTAGTAAACAACAAACAAGCCGTAATCAATCACTATGTAAAATAATAAAAAAATCTTAATCGCTCACTTGTACTTTGATTTTCCTTCACCCACCATAGTCTTGAGAGTTAAGACAAATAATAGATCGTTTTTTAATACATAAAACCCATATGGCTCATCAATATCTCTTGACCTTAATGTTGGGATTGGTGTCCTAATTAATTCTCCTTAAGTCTCGTTGTTTGTAATGATACACATTATTTGATGAATAAAATAAATGTTATTTCATTCTGGCATTTACTTATATCCAATAAACAAAGCTCCATAGTTATCTTATGTGAACTTAAGCATGTATATGTGATATACAAGTGGATCATGCCTTAAGTGATAACCTAAATAGGTCTGTAGTATAAGGATTAAGGTTGGATACTTGATCCTTGTGACACTATGGATACGACCCACTTTGTAGAGGTTTGCAAGTATTGTAAACTACTATAAATGATAGATCCTGACCATTCATGTAAAGACGTGCGAGGGGGGTGTCCTATACAAAAAGTTTGTATAAGACCGGACCACGAGATGACTAGACTTTGTATATAACGTCATTGATACTAGAGACTTACATCTCATCTAAACGACCATAGGTGACACGACCTCAATCCTGAGTGTTTTGGGAACTCCTGCCTTTGAAGGCGGTCCTTTGATTAGTATGGGTGAGAGTGGCCACATTTCTAACTCAACATGCCTACCTTTTTTGGGGACTTATTTGATTTAGGAGCTGGAAACTCAATCCACAAAATGAAATTCACTCATTTCCCGAAGCAGGGATAAGTAGAGAGATTACTCCCTCAAGGGCTGATTTCGGGGCTTGAACATAGTGGCCACAACTTCTCTTTAGAAGAGAGGACTTAGTCATAGTAGGACTATGACTTATGTTCATTAGAGAGATCAGTGATACTTAAGGAGTTAGATGTAACTATTGGGGCATAACGGTTATTGGCCAGGCTGTATTTATGAGCGATCTGTGAAGGGTTGTCGCACTACTGATTGGTTAAGCACATAATATATCTGCGGTAAGGAGAGTTCAGCTGTCGATCTTTAGTGGAGTGTCTGGCAGTTAACAGATGGTGGATCCCGTGACTAAAAAGTTTAGTCAGTTATTCACGTACCATTGGAGCTTCGAGCTATAGGTCCATAAGGTCCCCTTGGTAGCTCAATGGATTCAGTTGAGGATCAGTTCTTGGTGTTGATTTGAAATTTTTCAATTGACAAGAGTAATTCGATTTATATATGATATGATCGGTATGATGTATGAGATACATCTAGTGGAGGATTAATGTAAATGGATTTACATTAAGTATCATGGAATAGAAAAAGAGCTATGGTTTATATGTTTCATGAGATGAAATAATAAAACTATAGTTATAAATATAGTATGATAAGTTGGTTATCATTTATATTATAATAATATTAATTATTGGATTAATTAAATATTTTTCTCTAAATAACCAATTGAGTGAGAGGTTATTGATGGTTTCATGGTAACTATGAGATAAAGAAAAATTGTTTTCCTAATTTTAGTAAGGTTATGTTTTGTAAGCTTAAGATTTTTTTCTTCTCGGAATCTCAAGGAAGTTGTCAAGTAAATAGGATTTACTAAACGAAAACTTGGAGCGAGCTAAACGATCGTGTAGCGTTTGTAGGCGACAGACACGCAACTAAGCGATGAGATAAACGATACGCTTACTTTTGCTAGACTATCTCTTAGCTTTTGCTAAACGATTGGGCATCAACCTATACGATAAGTTCAGCCTTTTCCCACTTGCTCAATCGTTTACACGATTGTTGTTTCCTCCGTCTTCTGCCTCAAACCAAGTCCACACAGAGCCCACCCTTTGGATTCTCACACCGAGAATACCAAGGTAGCCTTCTTGGTAGTGTCATACTCAACTCGACACCGTCGAGGTTCTGTGGAGGCTGTTCGTGTTGTTGAGGTGTTCGTGATCGAGGTGATCTCTGAGTTTGAGGGCGTGGTGTTCGAGTAGTGTAGCGGTTGTGTTGGACGAGCGTTCGAGGTTGCTATGTTCGAGCATTCGTGATCAATGACCTTGGCGATGAGTCTACAAATGTATGTAGCATTTCTCCTTGATTATTTGTATTATCATGCTATAATTTTTGTAACGAATGCATAACCTTATGTTTTTGTTTATGACTGTAATTTGTAAAGTTCATATATGATTGTAATTTGGAATGATCTTTTTGCTGCTCATGGAAATCCTCGTGTTCGATTACCTTCAATTGGTATTAGAGCCAGGTTGTTCTGATATTCCAAATTACAAGTCTTTTTTTAACTTCATTTTACAGTATCGGTGGGTTTCTGCATTTGTATTTAATTGTTAAGTGCATTTGTGGATGGAGCTGATGTATGTTTCGGGTTTAATTGCCTTTACTTAAAACTTTCTTCAATTACAAA
Organism: Benincasa hispida; assembly: GCF_009727055.1. Taxonomy (NCBI): domain Eukaryota; kingdom Viridiplantae; phylum Streptophyta; class Magnoliopsida; order Cucurbitales; family Cucurbitaceae; genus Benincasa; species Benincasa hispida. The sequence goes on along the minus strand of NC_052360.1, from coordinate 71,809,519 downwards.
GTGTTAATTTGTAAGGGTCCCTGTGTTTTCTGGGCATAATTAACTTGCAATCAGTCTGTAATTCAAAGATTTTGAGTTTGTCGAGTCATTCATGATGAAATTTCGAAGCGTGGAGATGAGGTTCTCAACGAAGAAGAAGACCAAGCGTTGGTCATATCGTGTAGCCTAAAGTAAACAATCATTGAGATTTATCTAAATGATCGTGTAGATTTTTCTATATGATCGTGTAGTATTTACTAAACGATCGTTTAGCTAATGCTAAGCGATGGGGTAAATCGTTCCCTTTATCGCGTAGCGTTGGTTGCTCGATCGCGTAGGCGCTGGAGGTAGACGTTCATAGTTAGAGCATGTGATGCTCATCGTTTAGTAAAAGGGGCACGCTAGATGATCGTGTAGTTAGCAAGTCTCATCGCTTAGTTACTACATACACGATCGCGTGATATACGATACTAAGGCATTCGCTAAGAAATCGTTTAGGTGATGGTACTTTGCCACATCGTAGTCATTTAGACAATTGCAGAAGGCGTGCATTGTGTAGAGCGCACTAAGTAATCACGTACCTCAGGCTTCATCGCTTAGTAAAAGGTACACGATCGTGTAGTATTCGCTATACGATCGTTTAGCTCTGGGAGCGTTGGTAAGCGATAGAGTAAAGTGTTTGTTTTATCGTGTAGATGATCGCGGGGAGTTTAGTACATGATGGTTGGAGACGTGATGCTTCGTCCGAGCAGTTCAAGACCCGGTTCGCTTGTTTGAAC